>NW_026534329.1:9707503-9733933 GCF_026225885.1 Hylaeus anthracinus | reverse complement strand
AACTACCTCTTTCAAGGTGTTACAACATTTTTGGGACACCCTGTATATACCTCTGACGAGGCGACACGATAATCTTGCCCGAGGCGCCAATATTGCTAAAACCGGCCCTGATCAAGTTTCTTGTTCAAAGCTTACACGCCTAAATCTCATAAAATAGAAAATGAAATAGTAAAAGGCTAGACCTAATCTATATGTCTTTACAAAATTATATACTCTTTGTATGTATACTCTGTACAAAAGTATCAACAATACGAGAAAATAGACTAGGTGGAAAAAGGTGAAGTTTCAGAGCTTTGATTATTCGAATAGTTAAAGATGAAATAGTAAATTAATTTTGTTAATGTAGATGTTGTTCTGTACTTTGTATTGGCCCTGGAATGCCACTCTTAGGAGGTCACCATTTCAATTCACTGAACATACTGAAGTCAATAACACGTCAATAAAAACACTAACTCAATAAACACTTTATCTGAATGAATTTTTTTCATAATATGAGAAAAATGGATAAGGTGGCATTCTAGAGTTAGAAAGAAAATGTGCAATAGTTGTGTGGTGTATGAAAATATGTAGTTGTGTGGTAAATGTGTAGTTTCAAAGTTATGCCTTCGATTGTTCGAATAGTCAAAGATAAAATAGTAAATGGTACCTGAAGAAGTACGACATGACTCTCTTGTATAGCATGTAGAAAGCTGGGTCCCTCATGCTGATGGGAGAACTCTGAAGAGCGCTAGGGATTACGTTGTTCTTATTGCTGTATTCGGGACTGAAACCAAGGATATCGCGCGCAAGAGCGTCGAATCTTCCGTAGAATCTCTTGTTGTACGAATCCTCATTGCCTTCAATCACGTTGGCCAGCATACCCAGACCTTCCTGCGAGTAGAAGTTTATTTGTTTGCCCTCCTGGCCCACGAAGTAACCGGAGTCGATGGCGTCCATTATCCTCGCCTCCAGCACGGAAATTTCCTGGAGAAGTAAGACATTATCTTCTCTTACTTGTTACTTGGATTGCTACCTATTTTGAAGTAGTTGCTACTGGCATTGCAATTCTGATGCAATGGTTGGGTACTTGATTTCTAGAATTGCTAATTGTATGAATTGTATTGAAATAGTTGCATCCTTATTGAAATTTGTACTTTTCATGAAATTATTAGATACTTGCTTACTCGAATCACTACTTGGGTTGAAATAGTTACTTGCTTAGTGAAATTGCTACTTGTAACGAAATAGTTAGGTACTTGATTTCTGCAATTGCTAGTTATACTGACATAGATACTTGCTTAATGAAATTCCTACTTATATTGAAATAGTTATTTGCTCACTGGAATAGCTCCTTACTACTACTACTATCTTTAATATTACATCACATGAACTAACAGAATTTCCACCACACAAAGAAGAATAGGATTTTTGACGTACCTGAAGGTGTTTGTATTTGTAGTAGGGGATGTCCGAGTATTTGTTTCTTTGAGGAACAGGTACGCCATTGGAGTAGGTCAGCGTCGAGTAGTATCCAGGGTAGATCGGTTTGTACCAGTCGAAATCGTTTACTTCGCCGAGTCCTTGAGACATTCGTTCGAGGTAGTATCTGCCCATAAGTTGCTTGTAGAAGAAGTAGTAGAACTGTCCACGTATCTCCTTGGGAATGTTGAAGTATTTACTGCTGAGCCAGAATGGGAACACCTGCTGGTAGTAGTAGTAGAAAGAGTTTAATTCGACATCTTCCATGAAGTAGTCCAGTTTGTATTCACTGTCTACGTCTGGCATGTACGCGCTGCTGTAGTTGGCGTAGATCTTGTAGGTCTCCGAAGATCCTATACCTTGGGAGCTTCCGTAACCTAATGAAATTTAAGATGTAAACATTTTATATAAATAAAATGAATAGATGAAATAAATTAAATCAATTATATACAGGAAGTACTCGATGTAACCGAAGTAAATGAAACCAATGAAGTACATAAAACAAATAATGAAGTATATGAAGTAAACGAAATCATTCAAGTAAAAAAGAAAATAAATGAAACGAATGAAGTAGACGAAATAAATAAAATAAAATGAATGAAATAAATTAAGCAAATGAAAATACATTTGTGAAGTACGCTATTTACCTTGGCCCATCTTGAAGTCCTGGGCGTCTTGGATGACTTTGGAGCTGAAGAAGAGATTAGGGTAGATTTCGTAGATGGGTGGGAGCTTCATGTATTTACAATCATTTCTGTAGAACACTGCGACAGTGAAGGCTGTGGTGAAGACCCCGGGGTTCACGTTAATCCGTGCCCAACAGGCGGTTTTGTAAAAGGTTTGGAAGTCTTTGGCTGAATAAAACACCTCGAACAACATTTTCATTTCCATACGGTGTTCGTAGTTGTACGTAGTGTAAACGGCATTGCGGCTCAGAAGCAATCCATTTTTATACGACCATATGAATTGTTGTACAGCTTCCTATAAAATAAAATTACGCGATACGGTTGTAACAGGATGATTATAATACAAATTCTACAGGTATGTCTGAATCAAACTTTGAATTTCAATTCGTAGAAAGGTTTGAAATAATAATGTTATAGTCTGTGATATAAACGGTTATAACTTAGGAAATTTTAAATTTATTTCATATAATTTTATAGCAACGTTTTAAAGACCCTTTATCTACCGGGCTATTTAGAAACAAACTTTAATTCAAAAAAGAATTTTCTACAGTATCGTATGCCAATCTAGGCTGACAATAATTCCTCCATACTGTTACTGGGTACATTCAAAGCCAAGTCTGTTTCCCAACACTGAACAATGTAAGTAGACAACCATGAACACAGTAAATAAATTCGAATAGCTAAATACTGCAATTAAAAAGCCTAAAAATAGGCTTCCGGTAAATAAAGTGTTAAGAAACAAAAATATAAAAGAAATATCTATTTTCTGATTTAAAATAAAAGAATACTCTCTTAAGTTTCGTGTTTAGTCAGCATAATGTTATGACCTGTGATATAAACCGTTATAACTTTGCCAATTTCGTAATTTATTTCATATAATTTGGTAGAAATATTTCATATACCTTAACTAACAAGAATACCAAACAAAAATCTATTTTACTTCATCCCAAAATAAAAAAACACTCCGTTAGTTTCAAAGGAACTCTAATTCAAACTTAATAAAATTTAAATTCATAAAGAAAGGTAATCATACAAAATTCGTGCAGCGATCTAAGTATGTTCTAAAAGTCAATCTTGTCTTAGAAATGTTTTAGAAGTCAATAATGTGAGAACAAAACCCTGAGATAAAGAAGTCACCTTACCAAGTGTGTACAAAGATCCGAAATTACCCTAGATGTAAGACCATAGTTTAAAACAATAACTCAAGGGTGATTTCTACATCTTACAAAGTTTGTAAACACATTTTATATTGTTCTAGAAGTGAAACTTGGAAATTTACAACATATACAGTGGGTGTAGAAAGTACTCGTACACCGATCAATTTCC
Organism: Hylaeus anthracinus; assembly: GCF_026225885.1. NCBI lineage: Eukaryota > Metazoa > Arthropoda > Insecta > Hymenoptera > Colletidae > Hylaeus > Hylaeus anthracinus. Next base: position 9,730,463 of record NW_026534329.1, on the reverse strand, counting down.
AAAAAAACAATGTAAAATTGTGATTTATTAATTTATTTTTTATAAACAATGACATTCTACATTTCTTGGAAATCTCTAGAATAGATACAGTACGAAAAGATTAGGTATTTGTATAAGTGAGAAATCAACAAGAAAAAACAATAAATTGATAGAAATACAGAAACAATAAGTATTCGTACAAGTGTTAAATTTTTAAAACTTCATTAAAAAAAAAAAAAAAACGAAATATACATCAATTTATAAATAATTAATACTTCGTGGGATTTCCTTTTGATTTTAAAATTACTGCAATTCTTCTAGGCATTAAATTAACTATCATAAATGTCGATGTTACTCAGGGTGGGATTTTCTTTCATTCCTTTATTAGAGCGTTTTTTTAAGTCTTTTTTACTGGGAATTTAATGTTTTCTAATTCTCACGATGCAATAAACTGATGTGTTTATATTAGAAATTCTACTGTAAATTGTTCGTCATAACAACCGTGGGAATACTTATTGCTTCTATATTTCTACCATTTTTTCGTATTTTCTTGTTAAATTTGCAAATTATATAAACTAGTAATTGTTGTTTGAACTATATTCTAGATATTGCCGAGAATATATAGAATATCATTGATTATAAAAAAAGAAGTTAATAAACTACAATTTAACACAAAAGTTTTTTGGGAAATTGATCGATGTACGAATACATTCTACACCCACGGTATACATATATAGGATAACTTCTACATTCTACATAGTTCTTAGATGACTGTAGATGTCGAAGTTACAAATTTGGAACATAACACTAGGATGATCTCTTGATACTAGAAAGTTCGTATACAAATCTACAATAATTGTAAGAGTCAATTTCACAAACTTCTAACGTAACCCAAGGATGAAGAAGTAATAGCCAAGTTTGTGAGCTTTGAACATAACTCTAAAGCGATAAGTTATTTTTCAAATTTTGTGCAAAGAAGAAGTTATCCTTAAAAATTGAAAATACTGTAAGAATCAAACACACAAGTTTTAAACGTAACTTCAATATGTTTTCTACATTCTATAGAGTTCGTAAACAAATTTTAGATTGTTCTGTAAGTATTAGATGTAAAAATTAATTCTGGGCTTTCATGTTCAATCATTTATAACTTCAACTCAAATAGATATACAGTGGGTGTAGAATGTATTCGTACGCCGATTAATTTCACAAAAAACTTTTGTATGAAATTGTAGTTTCTTAACTTCTTTTTTTATAATCAATGATATTGTACATATTCTCGGAAGTCTCTAAGATAGATATAGTCCAAACAACATTTACTAATTAATATAATTTGAGAAATTAACAAAGAAATCCGAAAAGTGGGTAAAAGTATAGAAGCAATATGTATTTGTACGATTCTTATGACGAACCATTTACAGTAGAGTTTCTAACATAAACACATCAGTTTATAGCTTTGTACGAATTAGAAACATCAAATTTATTGTAAAGAAGTCTTTAAAAATGTTTTAATACACAAGTGGAAGAAGATCTCATCCCGAATAATATCAAATTTAAAAATGGTACTTTTAAAAATGACTCTACTAGAGGAATTGAAGAAGATCCCACTTCGAATAACTAATAATTTAGTTAATTTAACGCTTAGAAGAGTTGTAATAATTATAAAATCAAAAGGAAATCTCACGAAGGTAGTATCATATACTTATAAGTTAATGTAAATTTCTTTCTTCTTTAATCAAGTTTTAAAAATTAAACAGTTGTGCGAATACTTATTGCTTCAATATTTCTATTGATTAATTGTTTTTTTCTTGTTAATTTTGCAACTTACATAAATAGCCATTTCTTTTGTACTTTATCTATTCTAGAGATTTCCGAGAATATATAGAATGTCATTGTTTATCAAAAATAAGTTAATAAATTACAATTTTACATAGTTTTTTTAGAAATTGATCAGTGTACGAATAACAGTGAACTTTCTACACCCACTGTAGTTACTTAGCATTTTGGTATATTAAATAATGAAGTCGTCAACCTGATCTTTATTGGAATGTACATTCCATATACAGGATGTTCCAAAAATGTTGTAACAGATTGAAAGAGGTGGTTCGGGAGGTGATTTGAAATAACTTTTTCCTTAGCGAAAATGTTGTCTGAGGCTTCGTTGAGGAGATATTAACGGAAAACACTGACCAATCAACGCGCGCGGATACCGGAGGAGCGCTCGCGGTAGCGTATGAGCGCGGCCGCCTAGCGCATAGCCACGCCTACCGCGGGCGCTCCTCCGGTATCCGCACGCGTTGATTGGTCAGTGTTTTCCGTTAATATCTCCATAACGCAGCCTCGGACAACATTTTCGCTAAGGAAAAAGTTGTTTCAAATCACCTCCCGAACAACCCCTTCAAGGATCTCCAACATTTTTGGGACACCCTGTATACATGACCCGAGGCTCAACCTACTGCCAATTAAAATGCATCTGTACGAATGTAGTACCTAAAGTCCTATCGGAAGACGTGGTAGCATCTCCGTTCAACTTTAAATGTACCTTCAAGTGTCTTTTTTTAATTAATACTTTACTTTACCGTATCATAATCTGTTTTACAAGCTCATTTTAAACTTGAACCTTAAATCTTAAAGTTACAGTACGACAAACGAAACAGAAATGTTACGGTTAATGAAAAGTTTTACTTACTTGGTCGTTGTACAGGTCTATGTTGCTCTCAGGGTTGAATTTCCTGCCGAGTTCATAGTACTCGGCATCGATCAGATCATTCTGCCTAATGTAGAGGAGTAGTTCGTAGATTTTCTTCTGTTTTTGAAGGAACTCCATGTCGGCCGTACGGCTGACCGCCGATGACATACCCTGGACGACGCATAACGCGACGAGCCCTACCAACAACGTTATCTTCAACATCCCTTTGACAACACGGCTCAGCCTCGAGTTAAATTCAATGCAATGTAGCTAATCCTTCGGTCACCGGCAGCTTTTATACTTATTTCGAATAAAGTAATCGCTTTGAACTTTTGACCCATATCGTATTTCAAAGATACGGTGTGTCAATAAATGTGTAATTTCGTGTTTGATTATTTGCACGCGAATCTGTCGAAAGTCGCTGCGATTTGTTAAAAAAAAAGAAAAGAAATGAGAGCGCAACGAATCGGATAAGGTCAGCAACCAATTCAGTGAGCGTCGGAGGTTCAATTCCATGCGCTCGTGTTCTCAACACAACAATTTTATTAGTTTTTTCCTTGGGTTCTTGTATAATTAACTTCTAGAACAATATTTTGTTCACGATTTCTGTAGAATGTAGAAACAATCTTAGAAAGTTTGAAATTTGTGTGTTTACTACAGTAATTTCAAGTATTTGTACAAACTTTGAAAAATAACTTATCGCTTTAGAGTTATGTTCAAAGCTCACAAACTTGGCTATTACTTCTTCATCCTTGGGTTACGTTAGAAGTTTGTGAAATTGACTCTTACAATTATTGTAGATTTGTATACGAACTTTCTAGTATCAAGAGATCATCCTAGTGTTATGTTCCAAATTTGTAACTTCGACATCTACAATCATCTAAGAACTATGTAGAATGTAGAAGTTATCCTATATATGTATACAGTGGGTGTAGAATGTATTCGTACATCGATCAATTTCCCAAAAAACTTTTGTGTTAAATTGTAGTTTATTAACTTCCTTTTTTATAATCAATGATATTCTACATATTCTCGGAAATATCTAGAATATAGTTCAAACAACAATTACTAGTTTATATAATTTGCAAATTTAACAAGAAAATACGAAAAAATGGTAGAAATATAGAAGCAATAAGTATTCCCACGGTTGTTATGACGAACAATTTACAGTAGAATTTCTAATATAAACACATCAGTTTATTGCATCGTGAGAATTAGAAAACATTAAATTCCCAGTAAAAAAGACTTAAAAAAACACTCTAATAAAGGAATGAAAGAAAATCCCACCCTGAGTAACATCGACATTTATGATAGTTAATTTAATGCCTAGAAGAATTGCAGTAATTTTAAAATCAAAAGGAAATCCCACGAAGTATTAATTATTTATAAATTGATGTATATTTCGTTTTTTTTTTTTTTTAATGAAGTTTTAAAAATTTAACACTTGTACGAATACTTATTGTTTCTGTATTTCTATCAATTTATTGTTTTTTCTTGTTGATTTCTCACTTATACAAAATACCTAATCTTTTCGTACTGTATCTATTCTAGAGATTTCCGAGAAATGTAGAATGACAAATTCTAATTTTGGTTGCAGGTCTCGGTCTCTCCTGGATAATGCAAAAGGCCGTTTACAATTCCTACAAAAATCTTCGATGTTACGTTTAATAGTGTGGTGAAGCTGTTGCCTTTCATTTTACTTCCCACAGAGATTTTAATTTGATTTTTATTTCTTTTTCTAGGTTTCTTTTTCCATGACTGGACAAATCATGTGGGATAATTGATTTTGTGTCAGTGCATATTTTTAGTGTTGTTTGATGATGTCAATAATAGGTAAATTATTAATGAAAACCACAGCACTTTTTGAATTTATAAATCGAATTTTGTCAAAGCAGAGTTATCTATAGAATCTATTTCTTAGGATGATTTTCCTTGCCAAATCACAAATGATCGAACCATAAATCATCTTATTGTTAGATGCAATGACAGACCTGTATATGTTCACTAGAATTTGTTTATCTTCTCTTGTTATTAAATACTATCTTCATTAAGTTAAATTGTAGATAGCATTCTTTTTTAAAGTTTATACTGTAAACGTGTCATTTAATTTGTTTCCAAGCATGCATAAGATTTTGACATAATTTATTTGGTAAACACTTAGTGTTTCCAAGATATAGTTTGATATCAAGTGAATTTGATTTTTTTTTAAAGTTATTTTGCGTTACCAATCATGTGTGAATGTTCAAGCAGGCAGTGCACAATTTTACAAGAAATTTTCAGCTGTAGGTGCAGGGTAATAGTTTAATATACTGTTTACAGTACTCTTATAGTACTATAAAATTATTACAATTATGTCATACAATCAATAACATTAAACTATTCATATTAAAAATTTCATCACTATTTCCGTACACATTAACAATAATATTTAGGAATATATTTCAGCACCTGATAACGACAATGAGTTCGTAAATAAATAATTTTTTATTTCCTAAATCATGTGCATGCACACAAATTATTTTAATACATTCTGGATTAATTAAATAGTTATATGATATATTTTATTCTCTCAATGACTACAATTTGAGACCGAATAAGTATAAAAAAAAATCAAAATAGACATAAAATTTCAGAAAAAGCTTTTAGCCCTCACAAATAAAAATAAAGAGCATGAAAATAGAATTAATAGACCAGATATAACTACATAAGTTATATAAGACTAAAAAGAAGTTAGTTGAGTGTTGAAAGTTTTAATTAAGCATCAATCATTTCGATTTGGATAGACACTAGAATTAAAAAGCTTTCAAACAGGCTCTTGGTATATAAATTGTTAATATTTACTTCGTTTCTTTATTTAACTAAACCTCTTGAGGGAAGAATTTAAAATTTTGTTTTTTCGTATAACAACAGTTTATATTTATTTGGTTTCTTTATTTAGCTGAATCTCATGAGAAACAAATTTAAAATTTTATTCTTTCATAACAAAAAGGATAACAACAATATAGAGTATATGTTGTTCCCCTTTAATATTACACATTTTTTAATCCTAAAAGATATTGTAATTGTAAATAACTATAATTTTGATATAAAACCAAACATACACATATGTGTCAATATCCCTCCTCAAGAGGTTAATTAAAAAAAAAAAGTAAAACTTCACTAAGGCATAACACGTCGTGGTAGAGACAAGACGAAAAGACAAAGTTCAGCGAATTGCTATTTTATGTCCGAAACTGATAAAATGAAATTAAATAAAATTAAATATAATTCTGATACGTGCCAGCAATCGCGCAGCATGTCGGGTTTACAAATAGTCTCATAAGAAACGAACATAATTTGGTAGATTAGTTGACATTTATTGTAGTATTGATACGTTATAATGTTATAAACAGCAGGTGGTACTGAGACATTAACAAAGACAAGAATGAAGATAGTTTTTGGTTGACCTCCCAACAACCACCCGCAATGGATAATTACACTAATCTTTTGCTGAACCGATAGTTCTTCTCCAATCGTGAGGTCGTTTACTTATTTATATCAGGTCGTTCCATGAATCATTGCGTATTTCAATGTACGAACTTTTGATACACTGCAAACACACATAAACATCGTTCTATTCGTTTGAGTATCAACGATTCTTCGTATTGAGATCTCTACAGTGCTCGAAATTTCCATAAAGCCACCACGTTTGTTGGTAATATCTTATAATTATTCTATATTTATGATCAATTTGAGTATGCTTTCATTTTAGGCGTATTAAAAACACACACATATATATAGATTGAAATAATAGAAATAATATTTATTTAAAGAAATAAATGTAAATATATACTTTTATATCAAATAAACCGCGAAATTTCTATAAAGCCATATATTTTTTAAATAAGTAGGTTCAAAATTAACAGTAAGGTCTTTTTTATTTCTTCATTAATAATTAGTAGAACTGCCATTTCTTCGAATAACTTCAAAAATACGATCGGGCATTGACGAAATCAAACTCTGAAGTATGCCTTCTTGAATAGATGTTCATGGTTCGTTCACCGCTTTCCATAATTCATTAACAGTACTGTATTGCTTACAATTGCCATAAACTTTCCTCGCGAGTATCCCCCAAAGATTTTCTATTGGGTTTAAATCTGGGGAACAAGCTGGCCATGTCAAAATCCTGATATTTTTTTCAGCTAACCACTGCTTCGTGTAATTTGATGTATGGATGGCAGCGTTATCGTGTTGATAAATGAAGTTGTCGCGTCAAATATCTTCAATAAATAGTATTAAAATTGTGTCTAATAATTCTGTATATTTTTCAGAACTCATTTTAGGAGTAATGCGACAGATTGGAGTCTTGGCGACAGCTTTAAATGCAGCACAGATCATTAATGTACCACCACCAAAGTTGCAACTCATTGTTATGTCTTTTTCTGTCGTTAAATCATGCCAGTAATATTTAAAACCATCTGGATGTCTAAATTGAATTTCTTTTCATCCGAAAAAATAACAAATTCCCATTCTTTGAACCAGGACATGTTTTTGCAAAATCAAGACGAGCCTGTTTGTGTTCGGCTTTGAGTGCTGGTTTCTGCACTATTTTTGTTCAGTGGAATCGTTTGAAATTTTTTAAAAACTGTTGTACGCGTCTTGTACTTACTGGCAAATTTAATTCAACGCGAAGTTGTGCTGCACTTCTCAAGTCTCTTGATGCAGATGTCATTAATAATGAATATTGTCTCTTGGTCAGCTTTTGATTTCCCCCTTTGGAATGGGTTTTGCCACAATTTTTTCCTACATTTACGTAATTATTTACAACGGTACGTGATCGGTTAACTTTCTTTGCAATTATGCGATAAGAACATCCCATATTCATATAAGCATCAATGGATGCCTTTTCTTCAATGGTTAACAATTGTCCTTGTGGCATTTTACTAGTAAAAAATTAAAATATAAAATATTTCGATTTCAATAAATTTACAGATCAATTTTTACACAAATACTTACTTTTTTATTGGAGTTTTACTTCCTTTATTGTACCTAGCTGAACTTATTAACTCAGAATCTAAGCACAAACTAAGTGGCCTTATAGAAATTTCGCACTTATATTTCGCTTCGTACAGCAAAAAATGTAAACACACCGAAAAGGTAAACATTTCCGAGCAGATACTCGCAGATTTATGATTAGTTAATTAATTGATTAGTTAAGTTAATAATATTTTTAACAAATTCGTCAAAATATTGGTGGCTTTATGGAAATTTCAGGCACTGTACCAATCGCTGGAGGGAATATTGATGAGGGCAATGACTGCGAACGATAAAGTTCAGATGTGGATAAATTTGGAGGATTCTGGAACAGCCAAAGACAATGAAGTCGTATTTTTGTTAGCTGCAATGGTTAAATTTTAAGTTTGAAGTAGGGTGAAGTATTTAATTCGCAAAGTGAAGTAAAGCTAACCAAATACATATATTTTACAATGTGATCAATTTTGGAATCATCAAAACTTTGATCAAATTCATTTTTGATAACTACAACAGTTCAAATATAATATTAACTTTGAAACAGAATGAAGTAAAGCTAACCAAACTCATTCTACAATGTGGTCAATTTTAGAATGATCAAATCTTTGATGAAGTTCATTCAGCATTGGTGAAACAAAAGGGTTTTAACACTTGACCCATTTTCTTTTTGAAGCTTTAATCCACAATTATTCAAATTGATATCCAGAGGGTGCAATTTGTAAAGAAACAATACTTAAGAATTTGTCTAAATTATTGGTCAAATTATTTACTCATTCCGTGGCAAGCAAACACATTTAAAAATGAATCAATTTAATAAAACTAAACTGCGGATATTTATGCTTTTATGACAAATGTAAATATACAAAAATATTATAGAATGGGTGTAGAATGTATTCGTAGACCAATCAATTTCCCAAAAAAATTTTGTGTGGATTTGTAGTTTCTTAACTTCTTTTTTATAATCAATGATATTGTACATATTCTCGGAAGTCTCTAAGATAGATATAGTCCAAACAACATTTACTAGTTAATATAATTTGAGAAATTAACAAAGAAATCCGAAAAGTGGGTAAAAGTATAGAAGCAATATGTATTTGTACGATTCTTATGACGAACCATTTACAATAGAGTTTGTAACGTAAACACGTTAGTTTATTGCTCCGTACGAATTAGAAAACATCAAATTTCCAGTAAAGTACTTTTAAAAATGGGTCTAATAGAGGAATGGAAAAAGATAGAAGATTCTACTTCGAATAACTAATAATTTAGTCAACTTAATGCTTAGAAAATTCACAATAATTATAAAATCAAAAGAAAATCCCACGAAGGAAGTATTACATACTTATAAATTAATATAAATTTCTTTTCTTTTAATGAAGTTTTAAGAATTAAACAGTTGTGCGAATACTTATTCCTTCAATATTTCTATTGATTAATTGTTTTTTTTTTTGGTAATTTCGTGACTTACATAAATAGTAACTTTTTGTTGTACTCTATCTATTCTAGAGATTTCCGAGAATATGTAGAATGTCATTTATAAAAGATAAATTAATAAATTACAATATAAAAAGTTTTTTTTGGAAATTGATCGTTGTACAAATACTTTCTACACCCACTGTATATTCTTTAGATTACACTGAGAAATTTGGAATGTTTGAAAAGTCACTACAGTAATATATAAACTGACGTGACCTTTTGCGGGGCCGGGTTCAAAAATTCTGCGGGGCTTGAATTCACATTCAAATGCTACACATAAATTTTACAACGAGGAATTATTTATTTACAAATGCTGTTATTACATATTTTTTATAAAATAAATATTAAATAATAATACTTTGATGATTTTTGTCACTCCGTAAAACTGAATCGTCGCTACTGAAAAAATGTCTTCCATCTGTTAATTGTATTACCATTCTGTAAAAAGTTGCATCAAAATCGGTCCCTTTTAATTGGATACTTTTCGTAAACCGCGGGGCCGGGTTCCGACGAACGCGCTGAACCTGCCTTGCGTTGGCCCTGATAAGCAGTAATAATTATTTGAAAAAACGGTGTTAGAAATTAAACAAAGAAAAATTGTAACCGAATAAATATACTCCAGAGGAAATTAATTTTTGCACGAACGCAAGATTTAAAAAAATTGTATCATCGTTATATTAATAGCAGTTGATAAAGAGTCGATAAAAATTGAAATCACGGCCATTGCATAATATGGTCGTCGATTGAACGGCACAGATACAGATGAATACTCGTTTGTTTTTTCTGTTTATGCTGTTTACTATAATTGACACTCATGATCAGTATTATATGTACATGAATATACAAATTAAAATTACCGGGGACTAAGACCAGAGACAAAAAATAATTATGAAAATTCAAAACATTATGAAACGCCAGAAATTACAAATTGAAATCTTGAATTTTCTTAAATAGATCATATGACCATTTCTCGATATTCGAATTGACTCTAAAGCATTTCATTCTTCATAAACAGCGAAGAAAGTCGCATCGCCATTGATTAACTTATTTTTCACGCAGCCCTTCGGAAACTTTCTGCGCTTGTTTGTCACATCCACCGTAATCTATTGGTACAGTAATACATTCGATATCCATATATTGACATTGCTCGCTACGTGATGGAATTAACCAGCAGATCATGTTCATTCATTGACCCGTGGATCATACAGGATAAATCAAAACATGTGCGTGCAATAACAACGATGATTTCAGGATAAAGGAACAACTAAACAAGACGATGTGAACGCATTGTCCTATTTGATTCGTGTTGTACAAGTTGCAATCATATTTGCTGCAAGAGTGGTTTGCCTTACGGTGAATATTTTGAGCGATTCTTTTGAGTATGCTAATTATTATGATGACAATGATAATAGCGGTAGATATTTAAATTCAATGTGTCATCAGAATCAATGTACAATGATCATGATGACAATGACGATGTATCTAACAGTGCATAATGATGATGACCATGACAATGACTATTATGATGACAATGATGCTACCAATAGATATAACAATATACAGGGTGCCCAGAAAATGTTGTAAGACCTTGAAAGGAGTGGTTCGGGAGGTGATTTAAAACAACTTTTTCCTTAGCGAAAATGTTGTCCGAGGCTTCGTTGAGGAGATACTTACGAAAAACACTGACCAATCAGAACGCGAGTATGCCGGTGGAGCGGCCGCGGTAGGCGTGGACTACGCGCTCTAATTGGTCGGGTTTGTCTGTTAATATCTCCTTAACGAAGCCTCGGACAACATTTCCGCTAAGGAAAAAGTTGTTTCAAATCACCTCCCGAACCACCCCTTTCAAGGTGTAACAACATTTTTGGGACACCCTGTATATAATTATGATGATGATTATGACAATGACGATAACAATTACATAATAATAGTGATGATGATGATGATAACAATAGACGTGACGTGGATAATGATGATGATGATGTTTTTATTGATGATGGCAATATGTATGTCGATGACGATGGTGTTTATGATAACTACGATTGTGATGATGACTATGATTACAATGACGAATTTTTTATTTTTTACTATAGCATTCTGGACTCGAAGGAAACATACAGCTGTTCGGTTACCGTTGGATCATCCTGTATATTGTTCGACAAATTTTCATTAAATACATTCTATTATCTGGGACATAACAAGCATAAATCTGTTATTGACATTTCGGGAAAACAATGTCTACAGTTTTGTTGTCGAACGTGCTCGAACGAGCATATTTACAACGTAAATGAATCCAACTCCAAACACTGCGCTGGCGTTATCATTAAATCTTTATTGTGAACGCATGAGGAGCCAATAAAAATGTGAATCACGGTGACAGTTTCAGCGTACACCTTTGAACTCGTTAATATCTCAAGATGCCGGGAAAGTGATGAAGGGCTTTCAAACTTTTGGTTAGGAAATTTCCACGCATTAAAATGCACGAATTAATTGTAATCCGTACGATACGGAGCAATTACAGTATCGTGATTATATTTATCTCACTTAGTCAATCTTGTTGCAACGAAACTAAAAAATGCATTGGCCTTGTGCAGTTTGACTATAAAATAACTTTTTAAAGTATAACAACTTTTCTAACTCGTTTTATATTATTTAGTTCAACTTCAATAACATGTCCATGCACATGTAAATTAAATAAACTAATAAAAAATATCTTGAATGTGAATTTCGTAATATACAAGTCTTCCACAGTGTTTATCACTTTTAGATATTTACATGCGTACAGTAATAATAGCGCCACAAGTAAGTTTATCTACCACAGTCTTTCAATTCAATAACGATGCATTAATAAAGCGTACATCGCAGTAAAAATACAAGGATTAACAGAAATTTGATACACGAGAGTAATAATTATAAAAAGCACTTACGTTAATATAAATTTTACTACATCACACACAAATCCATTTGTGCTTGGTACCAATATTCTCCACTTATGATTGGTAAATTGGTTGATATTTTGATATCCAACTTGTTCAGCCTGAACACCAGGCTATATACTTTTAATATAAATAGCTAGTTTTATTATTTTTAATAAAAAATGTAACTATTTTTTTAACACAGCTTTATAGGTTTATATTATTTATTCAAAGATAAAAACTACACAATCGAATAACATTACAATGAATAAATATTAACAAAAACAATAATAATAATACATTGTACAGCTTTCACAGTTTTTTATCACTTCACTTTTCATCTTCATTTGCACTTGCCATAGAAACTTCTTGAAATAACTAAGTTCTCTTCTTTTTTATTAATCTGTCCTGTTTTCTAACAACAATGTTTTATCAGATCTAAGCTGCTAGGTCATTTTAAGTTGAAAATTAATCAATTATCAATAAAGGGATTAAAAACGATTTTGCATTTTTTAACGTATATTGATCTATGTTTATCGCAGCTGATCCTGCAGAAAGAAAGTCTTCCACAGCCGATGCGAAATAATGGTCTCTTTACGGAAGGGACACATTTGCCCTTCATCGTTTCTTATTTAACACCATTCTCCGTTTCGCACTTCTTAACTCTCTGACGTTTAACCACCGAATTACACGACACTGCATTCAATCGTAAATTTGACCAAGTTGATGCAATAGTAAGCTATGTTGTATCATCCAATAATAGAGTATTCGATGCTTGTGTAACCAACATTCAGACGATAGAATTTTCTGAATTCAACATCGGCCGAGGTAGAGGTGGTAATACATTAAATGTGCAATAAACAAAATTATAATCGACGTTTTTGTCCTGAAAAAAGCGTGTTAAAAATGCGGATTGTATAAACGTTCTTGTCGTTTATGGTTACGTTGAGGATAATTGTGAAACATCTTTGTTGATTATAAGGGCCATTCATATTTTTCTTACGAGTAAACTTTGTTGTTTATTTTATTTGACGAATATAGTCGTTAAACAATATAAATTATTTAATATAATAATTATGTTTCGATCTCAACTTTAGGTTTTCTTTGATAAGGAATGGTGTACAATCATTTGTATTTTGATATTTTGATGTCGTCATTTTTATATTTTATAGTTTGTTGGATTACTTTTTTTTTTAATTTATAAAAATTAGAATGAAACTGAAGAAGACCTAAAGCAAAAGTCAAGCCATGTGTTATTCCAAATACTGTTACTGGATATCTATATTTTTTATTTATCGCAATAACCCTAGTAGCATTTATGGTTGGCCAACGGTTTCCAATAGTTGGGATATAGTTAGTGCTTTTGCCTACAAATGTCTAAATAAGGGTCTACGTTAAAAGGATTATGACAATTTTCCTACAAATACCCAATGTTGGACTAACAATTATTATAGTTGGTTAATTAACAAGAAACTTGCAACAATAATACTACGTCGGACCAACCAAAGCACGCCAACGCTTAAACGTTGTCCTTAGACGTTGTGGAAATCTTGTATAAACAAGTACCTGCTGTTATATTCTAAAATGAGTTCTTTCTATTCTTATTTATGAATAATACTCGCGGTTTACTATCATCGGGCCACAGTTGGCCCACTGAAGTTTTGTTAGGTACAGTATATTGAACTTTATTAATTGATTATTCATCAAATTTGTCTACTTTAATTTCAGAAAGCAAAAATGAAAACAAATGAAAAACTTTGTTGCCGGCACAACGACGGGGCGAGTCTTTCGACTCTTGTTTATTTTAATTTTTAATCGATGTGATGCTGGGCAGGGATGTGAACCGAAACGTAATTCACATGACTAAACCGGTTCGTAATTGTTTCGGTTACAAGAACCGAAATCTTTGAAGTGAAATTGGAAGTGAATTGATTCTTTGGAGCGAAATTGGAGCCGAAGTAAAATTGGAGCGAAATTGTTTGAACCGTAATTCATTGTGGAGCGAAATAGTGAATTTCGCTCCAGCTTCGAACACTGAAATGGTTTCACTCCGAACTGAACTAACATAGCATTTTGTTTCGATACGAGAAGACATAATACAAATACGTACGGAGTATGTAAAAACAATGAATATTTTCTTAGTCTACGGTCAAGAAAAAAAACTTGTTTATCTTATTTCGGTTCTCGAATATCTGCAAACAAATTTGTTACGAACTACCATATTGCATTAACTTTTGCATTTTTGCAAATTTGCAAACGCGCTATGTGCCGTCGACGAAGCGGTAAATCACGGTAAATAGTAAGGTCATTGAATGTTGCTTTTCTACTGGCGACTTTTGCATTTGTGACACAGTTGTAGAATTGGTACCCACTTTCCCTCGCGCCTCTTTCTCATCCACACATTTTTGGGAATATATAAACGCATACGGTCCTGGTTTGGGCCAGTAATCGCCAGTAAAAAAGTTAATCCTTTTATTGCTTTGTCGACGGGACATCTCGGCCTGGGCCGCTCGCGTACTGCTGTTCACCGCGTGCTCGAGGGATAATTGGGGCCATAAATTCCAACCATGGGAAAACGCGTTGATCGATCATTTTAGTCGCTAGTTTTTGGCAACTAGATGTTTGCACTTTATTCGTTTAGTTTTTCAAGGAGAAGGTACCACCTCCACTGACAAATTGACAAAGGCGATGTCCTCCATAGGTCCCTCGAAGAAAATGCAACCACTTGGATTTTCGTCTTTAGTGTCTGTCTATCGTCATCGCCCGAGTCACAGTTTTCCGATCGCATGTGAATCGTCGAATGACTAATTTCCGAACATTTATCGAACATTGACATATTTAGTGGCTAGCGACTATTATAATTATTAGTTATTGTTTATCATTAGTGTTATATATAATTATACGTTAGTGGTTATTATAGTAGTGTCATAATTATAAGTTAGTGTTTATTATAATAGTGTCATAGGTGTTATAAGATAGTGATTATTATAATAGTCGGAGTTATAATAGTGTCATGGAGCGACGTTTACGGGGCAGAACCACAAACAATAATAACGTGCGTCTGATACTCCGTGCAATCGACCAAGCAAATAGAAACTATGCCCAAGCACGGGAAATATATAGACAATGGGTGATCGAGAGTGGTCGGAATATGCGAATTCCAGATCGGCGGGAATTTCAACGCGTGGACCACCGTTTCAGCGAGGCGTTACTGCAGGATCCAAATGCGGCACTTGTGAACGAACGGAGACCAGGCAGACTTTGCGTAGCATGGAGGAAAGAAGAGCGCGTTATAGCACTAGCGCGTGCGTATCCATTTATGGGACTTACAAGGAGAGTGCAAGACCTTCAACTCACCAATTTCATTGAAACTTTGTACACTTATAGATTTCGTTCCCCTGATTACGAGTATATACCATTATAGGGACAGACACTCAATAGTTTTTGAGATATTTGTAATTAAAGTTTTATTATTACCTTGATGTACGAGTTTAGTTGCAGCGATCGTCAATTGTAACGGTGGCTTAGAGTTCCAGACTCGTACGCCGCTGACCGGGTTTCGTACCCTTCCTGGTAAAAGTTTTTTTTTTGTTCTAATTAATTCATTTTCATACACGAACATTCAAAATGGTAAACAGTATAATAAAAATATTAATCCTCCGCCCAACGCGCCAGAAAAACAAAATTAAATGAAAAAATAGATAATATATTATAAAGTAATCGAAAAGAATTCATTTCGATGCGTGCAAGCCGCCTGATCGGCTCTAACAATAATATAAACAATCACCATAAACGTAAGACGAGAAGTTCGACGAAGCAAAGAAATAACGCACGAAGATTCTGTGACTGTGGGGGATACATAGTATGAGCCCAACGAAAGAAAAATTAATTAGAACAAAAAAAAAAACTTTCACCAGGAAGGATACGAACCCCGGTCAGCAGCGTACGAGTTGGTACTCTACCGGTGCTATCGATTGCTGCAACTAAATTCGTACATCTAGGTAATAATAAAACTTTAATTATAAATATCTCAAAAACTATTGAGTGTCTGCCCCTATAATGGTATATATTTGTAATCAGAGGAGCGAAATCTATAAGTGTACAAAGTTTCAATGAAATTGGTGAGTTGAAGGTCTTGCACTCTCCTTGTTAGATCAATTGCCCGCCGCGTTGATATTTCGCACGTTACGGTCCGTAGAATTATGCGTGACGAAAGCTTACGACCTTACAAAATCCAGCGAGTTCAGGCATTGAAGGCGTCCGATTATGCTGATCGACACAGGTTTTGCGAGTGGGTATGTCATAAACTGGAAAGCAACGAACATTTTCTGGAAAACGTGCTCTTCACTGACGAAAACAGTTTTTCTAATAATAACCTTCAGAATAGACAGAATACGAGGATATGGGACTATAGAAATCCTCATGCAGTAGTGCAAAAATTTAACCAAGGCCGATTTTTGGTAAATGTGTGGGCAGGAATTTTAGGCAACCACATTATTGGCCCCATATATTTTCCTGCGTCGTTAACGGGTGCAAGATATCTACAATTTTTAAGACGCAAACTAATTGCAAAACTTCGAGAACTAGTTTCAGCAAATAGACGTCGTTCGGTGTATTTTATGCACGACGGAGCACCGCCGCATTTTACATTGCCCGTCTGAACTTATTTAAATCAATTGTTCGGCACACAGTGGATAGGACGTAGGCCTGCCTCTCATTTGTGGCCACCGCGTTCCCCGCACCTTGAATCCGCGACTTGAATCCCCTCGATTTCTTTTTCTGGGGCGCGGTAAAAGGTATTGTGTATAAATCGGGGGTGCAAATCAGGACCACAGAGGAATTAAAACGGCGAATTGACGTGGCATTCGACGCAATTCGAAATTCGCCGGACACATTGTGCAAAGTTCGACGAAATATGAACTTCAGAGTGCAACAATGCATAAACAGTAACGGCGGCCATGTAGAGGCTACTGAACAGGCACGTAGGCTGCGTTCCATAAACAACGACGGAAGTGTTCTGTGGGTACGAAGCAGACGCAGGAATTGATGGACAGGCATCGGTGGATATGAAGTATCGGCCAACATCGTGGATATGAATCATCGTTGGTAAGTTTATATATTATTTAAAAATACGACAGCGGAATCATCCCTACCCTTTTCCTGTAGTCGTAGCCTTATTCTTTGAATTGTCTGTATAAAAGGGATACCTAAAAATTTTAACTACTTACCGGCAACTCCAAATTTCTTGTAGAAAAACGTCGCGTAATTCACATCTACCTTTTTTTTTTTAACGTGGAGAAAATCTGCTAACCAGACGTCCGTCTGATGCCCGGGGGAACAATCAGGCGGGTAATGCGGAGTTCGACCCGCTAAAACCTCCACGGGGACCTTCGGACGCTCTTCAACACTCGGCGTGTCGGGGAAGCCACAGGTAATTCTTACGGATTCCTTCTGTGGCCCTCCCTAGCCCCGGCCGACCATCTATACCTTGATGGCCCGCCGCGTCCCGAGGGGGGGGGGGGGGGGGCAAAATATCCTGTCCCCCCTAAACCTTCTCAACAGCAGTACAGAGAAGCCGCGCCCCGCACCACTACATCTCGGCGGCCGCATGAAAGTGAATCCAGGGCCTCCGCCCCAGGTTCCGCGGCCGCCAGGGAGACAACCTTTAACTTGCTGGCCCCCTCTCGCTCCACCATACCTCTTCGGTGGGAACCCGGCGGCGGAGGTCATTCTAATCGTCCACACCGCCAGCCACCATCCTTATCCCGGGGGTCCGACGGCGCGACCCCTGCCAGGTCGCCGCCGCCCCC
Source organism: Hylaeus anthracinus (assembly GCF_026225885.1). Lineage (NCBI taxonomy): Eukaryota > Metazoa > Arthropoda > Insecta > Hymenoptera > Colletidae > Hylaeus > Hylaeus anthracinus. The sequence continues at coordinate 9,712,587 of NW_026534329.1, read as the reverse complement.
GGATCCGTCGAGCGGGATCGGTAGTCTCCCGATCCCGCTCTGCGGCCTCCTTCTGCGAGATAACCTCTTCGCAGAAGGAGACCGCCGCCCTCCAGTTCCTCTCACTCACCAGCATAGCCCCAACTACTGCTGGGAGCGAGAGGTCATGCCCGATTTGGGCCCTTAGGACTCGGCGTGGCGCTGAAAAGGCGGGGCATTCTTCCAGCGTATGCCGCACCGAGTCCTCCTCCTCGTGGCAGTGGTGACAGGCTGCCGTCACTTACCGTCCTATGCGACGCAGGTAGACGCCGAAACAACCATGCCCGGTGAAGTAGGTGAGCCTATCAAAGCCCCTCTCCCGCCATCGTTTGAAGTACGTCAGGAGAGCCCCGGGGACGCGCTCCCTGGCGTGGGAGCTTAGCTCCAAACTCCACTTTGCGAGCGCCAGCCGCAAGGCCTGGCGTTCGAACACCTCGACCGTCTCTGGCTCCGGCGGGTTCCCCCGAACCAGGCGGGTAGCCCACACGCGCGCGTAGACTGACGCGCGTGCAGCCGCCTGAAGTTCAAAGGGAATTTCCCCCGCCAGAGCCTGCGCCGCCATATAGGATATGGTGCGGTATCCGCGGATGACCCTGATGGCCATCCACCTCTCAAGCCGGCACAGTAATTGCTTTATGCGCCGGGTCCCAGACAGGGGCCCATACAGCAGCATGGACCGCACCACTCCCATGTAGAGGCGGCGCACCGAATCCCCAGGCCCACCAATGTTGGGCAGAAGGCGGCTAAGCGCGGCCGCCGTCCTTTTCACCCGGGGGATAATTCAGATCTACCTAGGTCAATGCACCTTACACGCTCTTTTGTCCCTTTAAACTCCGTGCTGTGTTTGTGTAAATGGGTGCACTGTTATCCTGTCAGGGCACTAGCCTTCGAATGTCAGCCGGCACAGTAGCGGCGCGGTGGGTCCATACCTCTGCGTGTAGCTCCATACACTTCCAATTTTCCGTCAACTTTACCAATTGTGGCTAAACGATGCAACTACGACATATGGTTCCTCTCAGACTTTTTCTCGTCTCCTCGAGTAAAATACATTCATGTAAAAAAAAATTTTAACATTAATTTTTATTGTTATAAACAAATTTGCGGCACTTTCTTTTTTACAAATGTCCACCGATCCAGAGGTATAGATTCACCCCTATAAGCGGTGACCATTATTTTATTAACACCCTGTACCTAGTCAAGAGTTGGCTCTACGGAAAGAAATTTTCAGTTGGCCCTTTATACTGAAAGTAACGTAGGGCCTACATTGGGTGTGATCGTTGGCTTAGTTGAAGAAAAGGGCGACAACCCTAACCGTTGGCCAACCGATATCACGTCAATGGCCCATCAAAATGCCAACAATAATTGCTACTAGGGAAATAATTCGAGTACAGTGGGACCTCGATTATTGCACGAAATGGGGGCTAAACATTTTCTGAATAATCAAGGTAACCCAGTGAATAGTACTAAGACAATATATTAGACAATATATCTCCACTCCTACTCCAGTCTTATTTGTAGCTTAGCAACTTAGCATCCCCTCCACTTGGAGACAACGTGCAATAAGCGAGGCTCTGATGCAGTAATCGAGGTTCTCCTATAGCAGGTAAATACAGGGTGTCCAAAAAATATTGTAACACCTTGAAAGAGGTGGTTCGGAAGGTGATTTGAAACTTTTTCCTTAGCGAAAATGTTGTCTGAGGCTTCGTTAAGAAGATATTAACGGAAAACCCCGATCAATCAGAGCGCGCGTATACCGTTGGAGCGGCCATGGTAGCGAACGCTACGCGCTGAGCGGCCGCGTCCAATGTCCTTCGATACGCGTCGAGTCACTTGTTCGCGTACGAGCGCGGCTGCTTAGCACATAGCCTTCTCTACCGCAGCCGCTCCAACGGTATACGCGCGCTCTGATTGGTCAGTAACGGAGCCTCGAACAACATTTTCGCTAAGGAAAAAGTTGTTTCGAATCACCACCCGAACTACCCATTTCAAGGTGTTTTGGGACATATTTTAGGCAACATTTTTGGAACACCCTGTATATACAAATAGAAACCAAGGTCTAAGGACCTTAACCTTCATATATGACATGAAGATCCTTGCCCTGAGTATTAATCAAATGATTTCAGACGTCACTTGGTCAAGTAATAAAATAATTTTTTGGAAAAAAATTGAACCGGCTTCGAAAAAGGTGCAGTGAAAAGCATGAAATAATTTCTAGTTAATTTATATGAATACGCACTAGCTCTAGATATAATTGCTTAAAAGTATGGGAAAATGCAGTGAAAAGTGTGAAATAATTTCTATTTAAACTTCATTGTTATTCACTGTCGTTTGATGAATTTGGTTAAATTATTCAATACATTATATTAAATGCAATGCACATTTTTCGGAGGCGGCGCAGATGTAAACAATTTTTAATTCCGGTTTGGGTTAGCTTTTGGTAGAGGCAGCAATATTGAATGCTGTCAATGTATACATGTTTATTGTCTATGTGGTTATAGTTAATGTATAATACATAAATTATAATAGTTAATGTATATAGTATGTACACGGAAATATAGTTTGAGTAGATTTGGGGCTTTTTTGCAGGGGAGGGGTGGCAAAATTGATTACTGCTAATGTATAAACTCTCCCCATGGAAATACTGTATGAATACGGCCCGAATATGAATACGTATAATAGCAATAATTACAGTTCATATTTTTTGTTCGTTCGACAGATGGTTAAACCAAATTTGGTACTTGTGTCTGTAGGTAGTTTTTCGGTATCTTTGCTCGAACAGAATTTTGTCGAGTTGACAGAATTAACGTAAGAAATTTCCCACTTTACAGACGAAGCAAATACCGATGTCTAAAGGAAACAAAGATTTTTATTTAAAACTGGTGAATCACAAGAAAGTCAAGAAGTCTCGTAGTTCGAAACAGACGAAGCACGAAGCTTTGTAACATATTTCTCGCACGCGTCGATGACGATTACGTGACATATGTCAGCGGTGACGCTCTATGTATTCCCATCTTCGGAGAACAATTTGGGCGCCAAAATTTTCAGGCGGTTACGTCTCTCTGCTCTACGTCGCTCCCCGTGGTGGCTAACATTGTCAGAGAGACAGAAGAGAGAGACAGGCGAATCGTGTTGACGTATATCGATCTTCTTGGAATCCGGACAGTCCTCGATAATTCGCTAGGACAGTAATTTTACATTATGCGCCGACTCCGAAAAATGTGCATTGCATTTAATATAATGTATTGAATAATTTAACCAAATTCATCAAACGACGGTGAATAACAATGAAATTTAAATAGAAATTATTTCACACTTTTCACTGCATTTTCCCATACTTTTAAGCAATTATATCTAGAGCTAGTGCGTATTCATACAAATTAACTCGAAATTATTTCATGCTTTTCACTGCACCTTTTTCGAAGCCGATTCAATTTTTTTCCAAAAAATTATTTTATTTCACTCTTTTTAGTGGCAATCTATAACCAATAGATTTCATGCAATAACAATAGTTATGAGCAATATACAGGTTGACCCAAAAACGTTGGAAGTCCTTGAAAAGGGTGGTTCCGGGGGGTGGAGCGATTTGAAACAATTTTTCCTTAGCGAGAATGGTGTTCGAGGCTTCGTTAAGGAAATATTCCAGAAACAAAAACCCCTGACCAATCAGAGCGCGAGTATGCCGGTGCATCGCCTGCGAAGCCTGCGCTACTGCAGGCGCTCCACCGGCATACTCGCGCTCTGATTGGTCGGAGGTTTCTGTCAAAATCTCCTTAACGAAGCCTCGAACATCATTCTCGCTAAGGAAAAATTGTTTCAAATCACACCCCCAAAACACCCCATTCATTTTTGAGACACTCTGTATTGTTGCAAATGGGATTATCAGGAATACATGTGAAAGGATTGATTGCGTTTGGTAAATTCCTTATTGAGCTACACCAGAACATAGCAATTTTGCACCAACAATGGTTTCAAACAATGGAAGTGTTATACATTTTTGCAAATGGGAACATCACGAATTCATCTATCATGAAATGCGGAAAATTCCATCTCGATCGGTTAATTCCGTGCCGAGTTTCAGCAAAGAAAAGGAATTTTGCAATAGCAATAGTTATAAACAATTAAAAAATTCATAAGTTTTTGGAAATGTGATCATCGCGAAAACCTGTACGGCAGCAAAATGTAAGGGATTTCGTCGATTTTAGACCAAACATACGTGAAATAGTACGCTCTTTGCGATAAAAAGTGATATAAAGTGGTAAAAAACAAACTAAGGACAAATGTTTTGCTATGGGACCAAATGACAAATGCTCTTCCAGATGCAAGAAGTTTCAATTTGATTGTTCCATCCGTCTCGGAATAAGAAGCAAGACAAAATTTTTCTGTTTAAAAAAAAAAAAACGGTTAAAAAATGACAACTCACAAAATGTTTCTTTTACGCGACCAACTGGAAGAAATATTCGATAAGATGCAAGAGGTTTCACTCCGATTCCTTAAGCCATCTCGACGTAATCGGCAAGCATACCTAAAAATCACGGCCTTTGGTAAAGATACGGGTAAAAAATTACAAATCGCAAAAAGTCTTGATAGCAAGATCACCGGGGAAACACGCCCTATAAGATACAATAGGTTTCATTCTAATTGGCCAAGCCATATCAGCGTAATCGACGAATATACATTAAAAATAAAACAAAAAAAAATATATACATGTCGAATTGAGTAACCTCCTCCTTTTCGAAGTCGGTTAAAAATAATATTAACTAGTGTTTTGAAAAGGTCTCATAGCCAGCTTTCACAGTGCATGATAAAAAATGAGGTGTTCCATTAAAAAAATCATGTTGACCTTGACGTGACTTTGACTGGTCCTTTGAGGGTCAAACGGACACGATCGTTCAATAGAATTTTTGAAACCCTAAAACATTTATCTAAACCATTTTTTTCACAAATATTCCATTTTGGAAATATTTGACTGTTTCCATACTTTTGGAGCACTCTGTATGTATCTACAGGGTGTCCAAAAAGTCGGGGAGGAGCCGGAAATGGGGGGTAGCTGAGACGATTCTGAACAA
>NW_026534329.1:9685472-9707103 GCF_026225885.1 Hylaeus anthracinus | reverse complement strand
TTGTTCAGAATCGTCTCAGCTACCCCCCATTTCCGGCTCCTCCCCGATTTTTTGGACACCCTGTATATATGTGTTATACATATGCATACAAATGTAATAATAGTAATATATGTATATATATATTATTTCCGTTTACTTATTCGCTCATAAATTTATATTCTCCCATCTAGATTGCGTTATTGAGTCAATTAACTTTAATTAATTAACTAAAACTTAAGTTTTCTTAAAAAAAACTACTGGACCGAATTAGAACAAAATCTAATCAGCTCTAAGTTAGATTGATACACATCGATTGCATCATCGATCATTTTGATCTCGCTATTAGTTTTTAGAAAACGTTAACGAAAAATTTGTTTAGATACGTACGTACATACATACATCCATACGCGGGCACACACACACATAAACACACGAACAATTTGTTAAAAATAGGCTAAAACTACTCCAATAACCTTGAAACATGGACATCTGCTAAAAAATCGATTTTTCATTTTAGGGGCAAATACAATAACTTCCCTACAAATCGGGAGGTTAATTATAATGACATAGCATTTATATAATACACCGGGTGTCCACGTAACACATTTTACAATTTCTTAAGTACTTGCGATAATCTGACAAAAAATAATTTCAGTAAACGTTGATCAGTTTTCGATTGGCTATACAATTCAATTAAAAACAGTGTGGAAACAATTTCTTCTTTTAGTATTGTCAAGGTCACCTTCATGTTTTTAAATGGCACTTTGTATTTTTGACTTACAACAGTATTATAGCCCGTGTCAAGACGAATTCAACTAGCCATTGTACCTAGGGATGACCTTGAAGGCAAAGAAATGAAAATTTCAAGAAAAAATGATGATCTGTTTGAATAACTTGCGTGTATTATTAAAACTTGAAATTACATTCAATTCAGAAACCTTGGCTAAACGAACGCAAACGATTTCGTGGAAAAAGTATGAAATAATTTTTATTTAAACTGCAGTATTACGCTGCAGCTCTTGACGAATTTGGTTAAATCATTAAATACAGCATATTAATACAATGCAACCTTTGCGGAGGCGGCGCAAAATTAAAAAGTTTTAATTCCGGCTTGAGTTAATTTTTGGTAGTCGTGACAACATTGAATGCTGTTAATGGATACGTGTATATTATCTACATAGAAATAATGCCTGAGATGATTTGATATGTTTGTTTTACCGGGGGGGTGGGGGGGGTGGGGGGGGTGGGGAGTGTGCCTTCAAAAAAGTAAAAAGATTATGCCAAGTACAGTAATCATACAGTAAAGCAGTAATCACAAAAAAATAGATCTCTATAAAAAACTACAAGAAAGTAGAAAAAGATGTGAAATCGAAATGAGCTGCCAGTACATGAGAGTTCTTTCCAATAAAGTGTAAAGGCGACACTGCGTAACACAATGTAAAATTCGGTGCTTTCCAACTATGCACAGCTAAAATGCTGTATTCAACACTGCTGCCATTCAGACCCTAATGACAACTAATGTAAAGTGACTTTTCCGTACTTTGGTGGTACAATGAAGAAACTAAATAGCGTATCAGCCACAAACTGATACTGTTTAAGAATATGCATAGATGTCCACGGCCTGGAAGTCAAATGCTTGGCATGGCGATGAATAAGAATTATTTTAAAACGCATAATAATGAAAGTGTACTCGTATTGTCAGTTTTAAATTGACAAATTATCTAAAAGCTTGTAGAAGGAAAGGTATTGACATCGAACAACCTTAGAAATAATTTAAAACACAATACAATGGAAATGTACTCATATTGTCAGAGTTTTAAATTGATAAATATGTGAAAGTCTGCGAGAGAGGAACTATGGATATTGATGATTAAATAAATACATTTATGTTTGAATAAATAACGCGCTTTGAATAAAAATGCGTTGATACCCTTTTAGGATTACTATTGCATGGCACTGACTCCAGTACTACTACTACGGCCTGGAAGTCAAATGCTTGGCGTGCCCAGGCAAGGCATTCTCAGATCATCAATATCCAAACTTTCTCTCTCGCAGACTTACAGATAAATTACTAATTTAAAACTCTGACAATATGAGTACATTTTCATTGTATTGCGTTTTAAAATATTTCTAATGTCATTCATTGACGCCAATACATTTTCTCTCACAAACTTTCAGATTTGAACTCTCACAAAACTTTCTAGTTTACGAGATACATGATTAATCGGAGTACGAAAATATGTAAAATTCTACGAGAATGGCAAATTTTGACAAATTTTGATTAATCATACCTCGTAAATCGTAAACTAGATGGTCAATTAACTAAAGATTTCATATGACTATTTCTTGGCAATAGCACACATGTAAGTATGATTTCTTCGTAATTTTTCCGAAAGAAATACCTTAATTCTATAAATTCTTAACCTATTCACGTATTTTAGACAGTTGCGCGGATGACAAGAGTTCAAATCCCCAAGGCAGTGATGGACATTCGTGGGATTTTTCCTTCGAGGTATTCCTTTCTGCGCATGCGTAAGTGACGTCACAGCTACATGTCGTCTGCTACCATACATGTATCCGAACCGCTAGAGAAGGTGCATTTAAGGGGCCTGTGCAATTTTCCCGCGTTTTTAACGGACAAATTAAGTACAAGAGTGTTAGTGTTCGTGAGTGTAATATTAGGGAAAATTAAAAAAAAAATGGATAATGAACCGCAGCCGTCCACGTCAGGAATCATCGAGGAAAAGAAGAGGACATTATATTTTGTTTCTTACTGGGATCCAATGCAACGCTCGCTCCAATGCGCATGATCAGGAAAAATCCCACGAATGTCCATCACTGCGTCAAAGTACAACTTTTTTTTTTAACTAATTGATCTTTTTTTATTTATTACATTTTAACACATAACGACACTTACTTATTTTCTAATAAACTTTAAATAAAATATCTTTGTTTGTGAGAAACTATAATAAATAAATAAATAAATAAAATATTTCAGGGGGTTTTAGATAAAATTTAGGGATTTTTTTAACTAGCGTCAGGGGAAATCGTTCTGTACTGGTTGGTAACACTGAGTACCAGTGATGGACATTCGTGGGATTTTTCTTGATCATGCGCATTGGAGCGAGCGCTGCAGTCATCACTGCTGAATACACACTTACTTAGAATTTAGGGTACTATTGAATCCTAGTAAGAAACAAAATATAATGTCCTCTTCTTTTCCTCGATGATTCCTGACGTGGACGGCTGCGGTTCATTATCCATTTTTTTTTAAATTTTCCCTAATATTACACTCACGAACACTAACACTCTTGTACTTAACTTGTCCGTTAAAAATGCGAGAAAATTGCACAGTCCCCTTAAATGCACCTTCTCTAGCGGTTCGGATACATGTATGGTAGCAGACGACATGTAGCTGTGACGTCAACTTACGCATGCGCAGAAAGGAATACCTCGAAGGAAAAATCCCACGAATGTCCATCACTGGGTCAACTTTTTCGACGCGCATGCGCGACTGGAAGCAGAATCGGCATCACAGATCACGGTAAGGATATCGCAAATGAAATGGACGCTGCAATGAAGAGGTACGTAGCAATGACAATAAAATTTAATATTATTGCATTACTTTCAATTTATTAACCTTCTATTTTTTTTACTTTAGACATGAACACTAAATGGCAGTAGAAAATGTAACTAATAAATAATAACATACTATTCAAATACTCTTTTAGTTACAACTTCTTTTGTTAAAAACGTATTACTAACTTTTTGCCTGTTGACACATGGATCGTATACGACCAGTACTTTTACGATCAAAAAAAGTCGTTTTTAACGTTCGCCTTACAATTTTTCAATAATAGCCATAATTAGCAATAAAAGGGTTTAAATTTTAATTAAAATATTTTAACAATTACAAATGAACTATTTCGTTGTACTTTTTGTCTGCAAAGTTATTTATTCAAACATAAATGTATTTATTTAGTAAATGTTTTTCATTAATTGTTTATTAATTTTTGTAGACAAATTACGAGGACATGCTGCTCGATGATGATAATTTTTAATTATTATCAATGATACGCGTACAAACTTCAAGTCGTCGCAGCAGCCGCTGCTGCCTCAGACGCCAGTCCCACCGTTGCCATCGCAGCAGCCACTGCTGCCACAAACACGGCCCCCGTCGCCACAACCACAGGCGCAGCCCCTGCCACCACCTCCACCGGCTACACCATAGATGGCCACGCATGTAGAGGCAGACCATCCAAAGGAAGCGGAATCGAACATGAGGATTCTTGTCCCATGAAAACAAGAATAATAGAACACGATTATACAATGTTATTATCTGTACATAATAACACAACTCAAATACCATCAACTTTGAAAAATGTTCACAGCATTTATGTACCAACAAAAAGCATTGTGAATGACATATCAATAAAAGAGTCTTCCAATAGTTTATCAGTAGAAGAGTCTTTGTTTACCTATGTTAGTGGTGTTAGAGACTCTTTATCGTATACTATAAGTATGGATTTCAATTTCTCAGATAAACATTCCCTCTGTACAGTAGAAATTGCATATTCATCTGACTTAGAAAAAAGTAAAGACACAAGTGACAGAAACTATGAAAATATGAATAAGTTAAGAAATGAAATTATAGAGTTAAAAAGAGAGAAAGCTGTACTTGCAGTTCAATTGTCAAAAAATTGTGTAACAATTGTATAAAAAACTTAACGGAAGATTTGGACCAGACTAATTACATGCTTTAGCCAAAAGGAGCAATGCTAGAGGAGTGAAATGGACAAACGAAACAATTCTTCGAGTCTTAAGACTGTACTTTGCATCCTCTGTAGCTAGATATGAATTAATTTCCAAAATTCAAATGCCTCTGCCATCTATAAGAACTCTTCAACAGTGTCTTCAACACATTCATGCCAAACTAAGAATTTTTACAGAAAATCTTCAATGTACTTTCATTCAAAAGCGATGATACAAATTCTCAGGAAAAAAATAGTGTACAAGTATTAGCAATGAGATGCCTATTGAAGAAATAGTTGAATTTGATCTAGATATTAAAAAATAATATCCTGTTACATACATATTTGTTGATAATGAAAGTATAAAAAGAAACGTATAATGAAACAATTGATTATACCAAAGTTATAATATTTATTTTCATACTAAAAGGCAAAGGGAAAGATTATTCGGTTAATAACAGAGTAATATACAATTAAATTTATGGTTAGCACTTGTAGTACACAATACTCTGCCACTTTTACATACACTGCCTTTTTGAAGTGATCTTTTGCAAATGCTTATGAATAGAAGAAAAAGTTATTTAAAGATTCAAATAATAATTTACTCAGTTACCAAACAGGTAAAAAGGATACATGCAGAATTTAAAAAACCACGTAATTGACATTTGTTATAAATGTTTGTACATATATGTATATTAATCTGTAATATTTTAGAAATTTAATCAATTATTTTGCAATTAGAAGAGTCATATGTTTCTATTAATTAACAATCCCAGACTATTGACTTACAAAGATAATGATTTTTTTCTTATTTTTAAGGTTATTTATTGGATTGAATCAGAATAACTAGTGATTATTCTATGCATAAAAATTTATGATAAAACAAATCTAAAAAAAGTATAAATAAACTATCCAATGATTGTTTATATTATGTAGATATGTCTTTTGTAGAAATCACAGAAATAGTGCATTATTAATTATTTTATGGTGTTTTTGTATGTCCTATATAATAATATGTACAATACATATATTAATTATATGTGATTGATACATAGTAGTACTTTTATGTAGATATGTAGGTAATAATGAAAATTAAAAGCAAAATTGTATGGTGAATTCAAGTTATATTTTACACAAAATATATAATTCATGATCATTTTTTTAATTGTATAATATAAATATTACATTATAAAATATCAGGGTGTGCATCAAATTCTTCTTTAAGTCTTCTTTCAATCACAGGTAGAGAAATATTATCGACCTGAACATTGAAACTGACGTATACAGGTTTTGAAAGTTTCATTGAAAGTCTCTTAGCAAGGTTGTTTGAAGTTTCGCTAGCAATAGGTCCAATAATCTTCGTTGTAACTGGTTCTTTTGAAAACCGTGATTCAATTGCAAATGACAAATCATTCATCACATTATCACGAGAATCACCCACCCATAAATAAAGACAATTATCCATCTTAACTGTATGACAGGCAAGTTTTATGTGACCAACTTCTGCCAAAAAATCGTGGAATTTAAAACTACATTCATTTTTCATTTGCCCTTCTTTTAGATTTTCCATATTTTTGCTAGTTTTTGTATTTTCCCACAGTCTTGGAACAATTTTAATTGTATTCTAAAAATTGCTGGTAATAACAATCAACATTCTACGAGGCTATAATCTCAAAATTTTAAATTGTTCTATTTACTAACAACAAACATATAGCAAGGCAATAATCATGAAACATAGAATAATGACAGATAGTGGAGGTTTATTTAACGTGTCTGGACCATGAAGACTGTATAAGGAGATCCAACTCCCTAGGAAAGTTACTAGAAAACTTTTAGGGAAATCCCGAACTTGAAGTTATGAATATTTCGTCCGCTCGCGGCGCAAGTGCACACAGATTACGATATATATATATATATATTTATATATTACACAGATTACGATATATATATATACAGTAAAATACAGGGTGTCCCAAAAATGTTGTAACACCTTGAAAGGGGCGGTTCGGGAGGTGATTTGAAACAACTTTTTCCTTAGCGAAAATGTTGTCCGAGGCTTTGTTGAGGAGATATTAACGGAAAACACTGACCAATCAGAGCGCGAGGATGCTGGTGGAGCGTAGGCTACGCGCTAGCCGGCTTCGCTCATACGCTACCACGGCCGCTCCACTAGTTAATATCTCCTCAACGAAGCCTCGGACATTTTCGCTAAGGACAAAGTTGTTTCAAATCACCTCCCGAACCACCCCTTTCAAGGTGTTACAACATTTTTGGGACACCCTGTATGTGGTCGTAGAGGCAAACGAATTTCCGCTATGTCATCTAGGAATGATGTGAAAATTAATTTGTCCCTAACATAAATAGCGGTACGCGACAATACAAATTCATAATATTCTAGGTTTTTTTTTTTTAATGAAAGGATAAACTGCACACCAAACAACACACTAACCAACTTCAGATGATTCCGTCAAAAACACGTGCTTACCTGGGCATTGATGTCGAAGGTCGCTTAGAGTTGCACATGTTATTCAGTTTTTATTATTTTTTTCAAATATGCTTCTACAAAGTTTGAAGACTTTTGTTGAAAGAAAGGAAACTTACGCACAGAAACTTGCGTCCTATAGAAATTATAAGGTAAATTAAATTTTCTATAAGTATATTTAAAACAATTTTCTTTTAATTTTTAAATAATAATATTTATTTTCCTTTGATTCCTGTTACCATTATCATTCCTTATGCTGTATATTTAAAATGTATTATTCTATATGATATTTTGTAATGATATCCTTTAGTATCACTTTATGTACTTAAAATTATAATATGTATATTGAATCAACTATTAGAAAAATCATGTTTTCATGCAATTTTGTTTAATTATAAGATATATGGATTTTTATATATTGATTTATTTTGTCTGTTACTTTCACTTTTAACAACTATCCAATTTAAAAATACTTTCATAGTAATTTTGGAATTTTTTATGATTTTGTAGGAGCTGGACAAGAATGATTGCGAAAGAATTGTAGATATTTTGTGTGAGTTTTTAATGGATCTAGAATGTACAGACGATGTCGCAGAATGTTTTCCACAATTACTACCTGCATTAGTTTCTGCAAGTATTTCTATAGACAAGGTCTCCTTTAATGATGGAGATGGACTTCATAAGTTAAACTCTGTCATTCTGGGAAAACTTGGTAGCAAGAACCGTGATCTATTGACGTATGTATTTTTATATTTATGTAAAATATTACATGAATCATTAATTTTAAAAATAATATTATTCGTTTATAGATTCATTCTACAATATTTTGATACAAATCCAGCACCATTTGAATCCATAGAAGATGACTATAAGCCTTCTTTAAAGCGGCATAATAGAAGAAAAATAACAACCTTTCCTGAAGTTTCTGATCATGATCTAGTAACAGCTTGCTATAACATTCTATGCAGTGCACCAATACATTTTATTTATACATGGAATTGGTCCAAATTTTACAAATATTTAACATTTAGTGATGAATATGTTAGATGGTAATACATATTATTTATCTTTATATAAACTTAAATAATGTAATATTAATTTGCATATTATTTGTATTAGCTGATATATTAACTAAAATCAAATTTGATATATTCTATAATAGAATGAAATGTATAATGCAAATTGAAAATTTCTTATTTGTTTTCTTTTTTAAATTTAAATAATAATTACACATAAACAAAATCTTATTTATGGAAACATGAATAGAATAATAATTTCTATTATTTTCAGGATGGCAATGAATTGTATTGCTGTTGTACTAGGATTGTCAGAGTCTTGCTATTTATCTCATATGAATGATTTCCTCTCAAAGAATCAACAATTTTCTATTAAGTGCAAAGAAGTTAGTCAAAACAATATAACATCTGCAGAAACCGAAGAACTAGATCAATTGTTTAATGGTCTATCATCAGTAATATCTATCGGAGGAGTTCTGCTACCAGTTTTTAAGAAATTGAAACACAAAAATAAATTGAATTTAGTTTCGGTACCATCCACACGAAGAAATTTACAAAATTTAGCTTTTGCGGTATCTTCTAACAAATGTGTATGCTTACAAGGTGCCGTTGGTTCTGGAAAGACTGCATTAGTAGAATTCTTAGCACAGGCAACAGGCCATGATACCCAAAATTTTGCAAAGGTGCAGTTAGGTGATCAAACAGATTCTAAAATGTTATTGGGAATGTACAGATGTACTGATATTCCTGGAGAATTTCTGTGGCAACCTGGAATTTTAACAGAAGCCGTGTTGTCTGGCAAGTGGTTACTTTTGGAAGACATTGATTGTGCTCCAACAGATGTTATCAGTATTATTGGACATCTCATGGAAAGTAAAACATTGTCGGTTCCAGGGTACAGAGATTGTGTACATGTAAAAAGTGGATTTCAGTTATTTGTTACTATGAGATTAGCATCAGGAGGGGGACAGAAGCCACTCAAAGTGTCTATACCATTCCAGAAAGATTGGTCTTGCGTTAATGTGGAATCTTTATCCAAAGATGAACTTGTAACAATTGTTCAAACTTTATTTCCAGTGTTACATACAGTGGCCACAAAAATGATTGATGTATTTTTGTTGTTTTCTGTTGGTAATCACAAAGATGATATTGTGAATAGCGTAAGGAATGCTAGGCAAATCTCTACAAGGGATTTGATTAAATGGTGTTCTAGGGCTGTTGTTGACTTCAATGTATCATCACCTGTATCTGCACTGAAGATTTTTCAAGATGCTTTGGATGTTTTTTGTTATTCTGTGCCTAATTGCGGTATGTAGTCTATTTTATTCTGGGTATATTGTTAACACATAAAACAGTGAGTTAATACATTGTCGCTTGTATGAATCTTAATTAAACTACTGACTTTGTTATTTCAGTGCAACGATTAAATTTGGCAATATCAGTAGCACATAAGTTAGGTATTGTAAAAACAAAAGCAGAATATTTCTGTGAAATGCACAAACCATCGCTAAATCTTTATAAGGAAAGTCTTATGGTTGGCAGAGCAAAGTTAGAGATAAAAAAATCTGAACGTGTACAAATGCAGCCAAAAAGCTCGAACTTTTCTTATACTAGAACATCTGTATGTCTTTTAGAACGAATAGCTAGCTGTGTTATGCAAAAAGAACCTGTTCTTCTAGTCGGTGAGACAGGAACAGGGAAGACGAGTTGTATTCAATATCTTGCACAGATAACAGGCCATAAACTGATAGTAATAAATATGAATCAACAAAGCGAAAGTACTGATTTACTCGGTGGTTATAAACCAGTTGATTTCAAGCTTTTTGTTTTTCCAATTCGCGAAGAGTTTGAAATTTTATTTCGATCCTATTTCGCGATCGAACCAAATCAGAAATTTCTGAGTCACATTGGTCATTGTTTTGAGCAAAGAAGGTGGAAAACACTGACTAGTTTAATGATTCAGAGTACTAGTGCAGCGTTAAAAAGATTAAGAACAAATTCAAGAAATCGGGATGCAGTGGAGCTTTTAAAGAAATGGGAAAAGATAGCACAGAAATTGGAGAAACTTCAGACTCAAGTGCAAAGTCAATATTCGTTAGCATTTTCTTTTGTGGAAGGTGGTCTAGTGAAGGCATTGAAAAATGGAGATTGGGTTTTATTGGATGAGATCAACTTGGCTACTGCAGAAACATTGGAGTGTCTTTCTGGACTGTTGGAGGGATCTTGTGGATCATTATCTTTGATAGAGCGTGGAGACAAAGAACCAATTAAAAGGCATTCAGATTTTGTAATTTTTGCGTGTATGAATCCTGCAACAGATGTTGGAAAGAAAGATCTTCCTGTAGGGCTCAGGAATAGATTTACTGAATTTTTCGTCGACGAAATTTCAGAGAAATCAGATTTGCAACTTCTAACAAGCTCCTACTTAAAAGATTTAAATCTTCCACCAGAGAAAATTGAGAGTATTGTTAAGTTTTATTTAAATATCAAAAAAGAAGCTGAAACTAATCTTCTTGATGGAACTGGTCATAAACCGCACTATAGTTTACGAACGCTATGTCGGGCTCTCAGTATATCCGCACAAAATCCTTGTGGAAATGTATTGAGGTCTTTATATGAAGCATTTTGTTTAAGTTTTCTAACGCAATTGGATAGTAATTCTTATCCATTAGTACAAAGAATGATTGTGAAGGCTATCTTGGGTGATAAAACTGCAAGTGCAATTCTTGGAACGCCAATCCCAAGGCCGCATAATGTATTTACTGAACACTTTACATCCTTTGAAGGATACTGGATTCTTAAAGGTGATCTCAAGCCACAAATACCAGAAAATTACGTACTTACAGAAACGGTGAAACAAAATTTAAAAGATTTAGTACGAGTAGTTTCCATTGGAAAAATGCCTGTTCTGTTACAAGGTGATACTTCTGTTGGGAAGACTAGTTTAATAACATATTTGGCCAAAGCCTCTGGACATATCTGTGTTAGAATTAATAATCATGAACACACCGATCTGCAGGAGTATGTTGGTACTTATGTAGCCGATTCTACTGGAAAGTTAGTTTTTAAAGAGGGTATTCTAGTAGATGCGATGCGTAAAGGATATTGGATAATCTTGGACGAGTTAAATTTGGCACCCAGTGATGTTTTAGAGGCTTTAAACAGAGTTCTTGATGACAATAGAGAACTATACATTCCAGAAACCCAACAATTGGTTAAAGCACATGACAGTTTCATGCTCTTTGCTACTCAGAATCCTCCAGGATTATACGGTGGAAGAAAGGTACTTTCACGGGCATTTAGGAACAGATTCGTTGAACTACACTTTGATGAGATACCACCGAAAGAGCTTCAAATAATATTACACAAAAGATGTAAGATGCCAGAAACATATTGCAAACAAGTAATTAATGTGATGACAGAACTTCAAGTTCGAAGAAAGAGCACCGCCACGTTTGCTGGAAAGAAAGGATTTATAACGCTTAGAGACCTATTTCGTTGGGCTGAGAGATATCATCTTGCACCTGAGACTAAAGGTACTCTTTACGATTGGAGTCAACACTTAGCTGATGAAGGGTATTTAGTCTTGTCTTCGAAGGTCCGTCATCCAGAAGAATGTTCAGAAATTATACAGGTTTTGAAAAAACACCTAAAAAGAAACGTCGATCCAAATTCTCTATTTTCACTTTCCGAGAAGACTTCACCTGTGACAAAACCAATTTTGGAATCTCTTCTGTCGAAGAAGGTTACAGGATTTGAGCACGTAGTCTGGACGTATCAGATGCGCAAAATGGCAGTACTTCTTACAAAAGCTTATGATTTCAAAGAGCCAGTTCTGTTGATTGGCGAGACAGGAGGTGGCAAGACCACAGTTTGTCAACTTTTGTCAGTGATCAAACAACAAGAACTCAGTATTGTTAATTGTCACATGCATACAGAAGCTTCCGATTTTCTTGGAAGTCTTCGTCCTGTTAGGGAGCATAAAGAAAGTCAGAAACTATTCGAATGGGTGGATGGCCCTTTAGTGAAAGCCATGAAAAATGGTGGCTTCTTTGTTGTAGATGAAATCTCTTTAGCTGATGATAGTGTTCTTGAACGATTAAACTCTCTTTTAGGTAACTGTTACATTAATTTTACTATTTAAAAGAAAATTTATTACTTTTTTTTTCGTTACTTGATCATTTGTTTCTGTTTTTAGAACCTGAACGTAAACTTTTGATTGCTGAAAAACCGTCAACTGAAGAAAACGCAACAATTACTGCAAATAAAGATTTTATCTTTGTTGGGACAATGAATCCTGGTGGCGATTATGGCAAAAAGGAACTTTCGCCAGCCCTTAGAAATAGGTTTACTGAAATTTGGTGTGAAGGCAGCGTTTCATTAGATGATCTCAGATCTATTATGGTACACAATCTACGCGATAAATTCAAAGAAAGTGTTTCCACAGCAATAATAGAATTCCTTAAATGGCTACAAAGAACAGAAATAGGGAAGAAGCTTATCGTGAGCGTTAGAGATGTGCTTACGTGGGTGAATTTTGTTAATTGTTGCCAAGGATTAGAAATAGGAGATGCTTTCTTCCATGGTGCAGCGTTAAGCTATATTGACGGGCTTGGAGCTGGTTTGACTGCCACAGAAAAGTAAGCAATTTGTTATTATTTCCTTATATATTTAAAATGATTTAATTAATCTTGTAACAATATCTTCTGCATTTTAGTTCAAAGAAGTTTAAGCATTTCAAGGATTCTGCATTGAGGTTCATTGAATATCAAGTACAAAATACATTAAAGTCCAAGCTGTTGTTGAACTGCGAGAAGTCTGATGTTGAATATTATGAGGACAAATTTGGAATGCCTCCGTTTTATGTGAAAAAAGGCGATGAGCAAATTCCAGATGACCTAGGATTCACTTTTAAGAGTCCAATGACCAGAATAAATTCCTTAAAAATATTGCGTGCTTTGCAATTAAAAAAACCAATTATATTGGAAGGTAGTCCAGGAGTTGGGAAAACTAGCTTGGTTTCTGCACTTGCGAGAGCTTCCGGACACCGTCTTCTTAGGCTGAATCTCAGTGATCAAACGGTAAGCCTTTCTTCTTGTAGGAAAAAGGAATGTTCAGTTTCATCACGTAATCACTATTATTTTAACTGTAAATATTTTAAACATTCTATAGGATATTTCGGATTTGTTTGGAGCTGATTTGCCAGTTGAGGGTGGAAAACTTGGTGAATTTTCTTGGAGAGACGGTCCTTTCCTAAGAGCCCTAAAAAATGGGGATTGGATTCTTCTCGACGAATTAAACCTTGCTTCGCAGTCAGTTCTCGAAGGACTAAATGCTTGCCTTGATCACCGTGGCGAAATATTTATTCCAGAATTAGGAATGACTTTCGTTGTGAAAGCAGGAACTCGATTATTTGGTTGTCAGAATCCTCTCCGTCAAGGTGGAGCTAGAAGAGGGCTTCCGAAGTCATTTTTGAATCGTTTTACTCAGGTGAGGTTTACTTCTTTCATTAGTACTGATAATAATGTTTAATTATGTCATTACTCATACTTTAATCTTATTGAAGGGGTTAATTAAAGTTATGATTAAAAATTTTTTAGGTTTTCGTGGATATTTTTAAACAAGACGATTTAAAATTCATTTTAAAAGCCCAATTTCCAAAGTTGCCAGAAGAGTTACTGAATAAAATGATTATGTTTAACGAAAAGTTAAGTTCTGAAGTGGGAATTACATGGGCACATTCGGGATCTCCTTGGGAGATGAACCTCAGGGATGTTACCAGATGGTGTGAAATAACCATGGAAGCTTTCGAACGGAACTCATCAAAAACATTTAATCCTGGAAAAGGAGCTCAATTACTTTACGTTGACAGAATGAGAACAAAAGAAGATAAAGTTAAGGTGAGATATCTATAATCAGTGTTAATATTTTCACTATTTTGTATTATTACAAGATTTTCATTGTAACTTATTCAACATATTTTGAAATCATAGGTGATTGAGATATATGACACAATATTCTCATTGAACGATTATCCTTTGCCAGACCAGAAATTTCCAATTCATTTGACGAAAGAAAAGGTTTTCTTAGGGGATGAAATATTAGATCGGAGTGATTCTGCGGTGTACGAGAATGACGATTTGCTGCTTCTCAGAGAACAGAAAACTACCCTCAAAGGCCTCGCACAGTGTGTTAACATGAACTGGATGGCGATTCTTGTAAGTACCTTCCGAAGTATTTAGCTGTTATAGTTATAAAAGACCCCGTTTCCCTTATTTAATATATTCTTGTCAATAACTTGTTTCTTTTGCTACATTTATGAATTGAATGTTCAATGTAATACTTTAAAACTATTTACTTATATTTACTGAATAACAATATCATGTAGTGTGGCATTATTATAGAAGCTAAACTACAAAAAATGTCACGAACTGTTTTTGTTAGAAACGATTATACAGAACAACACAATTTATTTTGACAAAATGTGCTAATTTCGCCATAGATTGGGGAATCCGGAAGTGGAAAAAGCAGTCTTGTGCGCCTTCTTGCAAATTTGGCTGGTCAGAAGCTGAAATCAGTTGTAGTACATTCTGCGATGGACACTACAGAAATTTTAGGCGGCTTCGAACAGGTAAGTCTTTTTCCATTTACATATTTTATAAGAAACTCTTACAAAATAGACCAACTAGTTCTTATCTTATGCAATTGTTATTTACGGGGCTTGGAGCATCACAAAATGAAAAAAAAAAATCACTTTCTTTAAAATTAAAATTTAAACAATTTTGAACAGTTCTACGCAAACAGAATTGAATTTAGAGCATTGGACGTGGTAAACAAATTTTTTTGAAAAGAAATTCAATTTTTTTTCACAAAATTTCTTCTTTTTTCACAAAAAAGTTTGGCGATACGAAGAAATGAAAAAAACGTAATAAGACTAAAAAATATAAGGAAATACAACTGACAACTTTCTCGAAGAGAAAACAATGACAGTCAAATTTACTTGAGACTGGAGACGCGGTTGAGAAAGTTGTCAGTTGTATTTCCTTATATTTTTTACAGCTTGATCGCGTTTTTTTCATTTTTTCGTGTCATTCAACTTTTCTTGTGACAAAAAAATTGTTTTACCACTTTCAGTGCTTAAATTCAATCCTGTTTGTGTAGAACTGTTGAGAATCGCTTCAATTTTAATTTAAACAAAAAAGTGACTTTTTTTTTATTGTGTGATGTTCTTTAATAGAAGCCCTTTAATAGAAGGTTGTACAGCTATTTTTATATTTTTATGAACCAATTGTTCATCAAAACTTTGACTTGTTTACTGTTAAAGTTAAACGCATGAATGACAATTTACCCACTCTACAATATTTTAAAAACTGAATACATTTCCTCACAGTGCTTCTATTTGTATTTATTAGTATTTTATTCCCCTGTCAAACGTAGCGAACGACGAAGGTTTAACAAACAATTTTCTATTCCTATTTATTGATATTAGTATCTTTATTTATAGAATTTCCTTGTAAACTACATTCGTAGTAGAAATTTGGTTGCCCTTTAAAAGGATGTTTTTACTGCCATGGATAATAAGGAGCCTAATATCTTTTAATTGTAATCACAGTTTTAGTTCAATTTTGCATCATGAATTTGTGAATATTCTGTATCGGAAGTTAGTCTTCGAAACTTCCCTCTGGGTCTAAGAAGCTAAAAAGATTTGCGTTATTAACATGTCTTATCTTACTCAAAGAAACCCTACGGGTTATCAGCTATCTATTGATCCAGAGATTGAGGTGACCACGCTATTCTCTTCGAAATTCTCTGCAATTACATCGTTATTAAATATGCAGCTACGATTTTATGTTGAATATTAAACCTTTTGTAATTTTATACTGTAAAATTAACTTAACATATTTATCCTTTGGGATATAACGGAAGTCGTGATTTGATTTAATTGTTGATACCAAATAGGAATGTACAGTTGAAAGCTTAGAAGGGAACTGTCTCCAACTGTCACACTCCGATTTTGATCAAATTTATGTGGTAGGTAGTTCTCAAAAAAATATTTGACACGTATTTCTTTTTATCGGCAATCGTCCATGTTGAAGGGGTGAAAACAGTCCCTAAATTTGGGGATGAAAACCATGTTTTTTTAAATATCTAGAAAACTAGAGGAGCTAGGACAAAAATTTTTTGTTTAAAATATGCCTTTTTGAATGGGTGATTTGTTAGTATGATGCTGCCATGCTTTTGGGATGTACCATGGCGATTTTAATACATACAATTAAAATAAGACAAATGCATTTTGTCTTATTTTGCATTTAGCATATATCTCTAGGGCCGCTATTAAATTTAATGGTAATGATAGAGAACAGGTACATCCTCATCGATTTCGATGATTTTTAAGTATGTTGTAGAAATCAACATTTTGAACAACTTTTTCCTACACATATAACCGTCACTCAGCCTCATTTTCCGAAAAAGTTGTTCAAAATGTTGACTTTTACAACATATTTAAAAATCATCGAAATCGGTGAGGATGTACTGTTCTCTATAATTACCCATGTAATATGTGTCTTTTCTTGTCTTATTTATATAGCAACCTTTGCACCATTTTCTTTTTCGGTTGCCTGTTTCTGATATTCTCACCAATTTGTGATGTTTTAAATTGCCAGAAAGCTTCTGTAGTAGGTTAACACGAGGGGTTCGGGACGTTGTAGGGATTTCAGTGTTCTCTTCAATATTTGACATATTCTTATCTTCTATCCATATTTTCAACAAGATCATCAAAAACTCGTAAAACTTAAGTTTTCTATTAGAATTTACATTCAAAGATTCATAGAGCCTAAAAGCATTGAACAATCCAGAATTCATTAAATAGAAGACAACTTTTGTTGTCCACTTCTTTGTTTTCCTATATAATGGATAATAACTCAAAACATGATTTACTCTTTTCATATGTTGATTGTACTCTATGATGGATTTTGGCTTTTTTACCAGGCATCCACTTTTTTAATCAGTTTTACCTGTATTGACAACATTACCATTATGAATGATTGAAATCATGCGTACATGTCTTACTTTATTTGTATTCCATAATTGTAGGATTACTTCACATTTTCGTTTAAATGTGGTTTCAAATATTTTTAATTTAACATTCTTAAAAATCTCAGGTAATCCTTGATTTGGCTTAACTGTATCTATACTCAACTACAGTTATGTCAAACCATTTTCCACTACTTTTTGTACTCTTATACATCTGAAAGTTTTGGGTGTAGTATTTGTTTGTTTCTGTAGCAATAAATTCAAACAAATCATCTCCTACAAACATACTTGCAATGTTTTATACTTTATCAGGATTCGTGAAAAATATATTTGGTCCTGGTGAATCTTCAAAGAATTCATTATTTCTGGGTCGATCAAAATCTGATCATTTGAGATCAGTATTTTATCACTCTCTTTAGAGTCACTTGAAAAGTCCATCTCTTGTGGATTATACTGTACATACATAGGAGTGTCTACAATGTAGACAACCTTCCTTGGTTCATCATCCTCTTTTTAACCGACTTCGAAAAGGAGGAGGTTACTCAATTCGACATGTTTATATTTTTTTCTTTTCAATCAGTGATTCAACGGCGCTTCTTTTAGGTGAAATATACTATATTACTACATTATACATATATTTGAAAACAAGGACCAGTTTTTATTAAAATTACTTTATTGAAAGATATTAATATGTTGATGTATTGTTTAAAATTTGATAAACAAATATATATTATTACAAAAATTAATATAATATTATTTGTAAGAAGGCTGAGCTTGGTGTAACGACAATAATTTTTCGATATTTGGTGTCAGATTTGTCATCAGCAATCTTAAATCATCGCGGTCCACTATTGACAAACTGTTTCTTTTCTTTGTTGCTAAATTGTTGATTACATTGATATTTACAAGATTTGTTGAACATTGAAGATATTTGTTAAAACATGCGTTCGAAGATTTTTAGTACACATTAATCAAACTTTTCGCGCGTTCTTGCAAGTATTGCCCAGGGGGCGGCAGTTGGTCCTCAGTATTGGAAATAAAGGCCGTTAATTAACTATTGGCCGGTGCCAACTTCACCGAATAAGGAAAGTGACTCAGGAAATAAATACACACAGTAACAATTAATATTTAACTATAATAATAACGATACTGGATAATAAGTGATTCGTCTGAACGCTACGACACGACACAACGGAGTGAATGCCGAATGGTCGTCGTTCTCCACTCCACGCAACCGACAAACGCGTTCAAACACGCGCATGCGCGACACGGTACGCCTTAAGGCGAATCCCCACACATCCCCCCCCCCCCCCGAGTTCTTACGACACAAAAGCTTACAATTATGATATACAGGGTGTCCCAAAAATGTTGTAACACCTTGAAAGGGGTGATTCGGGAGGTGATTTGAAACAACTTTTTCCTTAGCGAAAATGTTGTCCGAGGCTTCGTTGAGGAGATATTAACGGAAAACACTGACCAATAAGAGCGCGAGTATGCCGTTGGAGCGGCCGCGGTGGGCGTGGCTACGCGCTAGGCGGGCGCGCCCATACGCTACCGCGAGCGCTCCATCGGCATACTCGCGGTCTGATTGGTCAGTGTTTTCCGTTAATATCTCTTCAACAAAGCCTCGGACAACATTTTCGCTAAGGAAAAGCGAATCAAATCACCTCCCGGATCACCCCTTTTAAGGTGTTACAACAGTTTTGAGACACCTGTACAGTTCAAAGAACTAATTACAATGATCCTTAAATCTAAGCTTACAATGTACAGAACTTGACCTATGGGGAGCTAAACCTAATCTTAACACACAATCGTAACTTTCTTACGTGAATATGTTCTAATTGGATATCAGGTCCATCCGGCGACGTCGCAAGCTGCTCAACATTCGTTTGCAGACCATGAGCAGGTTTTAACAATTCTATAGATACGCTACGACATTCACCGTTAACAATAATGTTAAAAATTCGGTCCGACACCCTTTTTTCAACTTTAAACGGTCCCGAATATGGACGGTATAAAGACTTTCTTGTCATATTTCGCAAAAAGACATGTGTACAAGAATACAAATCTTTGTATACAAAGGCACGTCTCTTATACATATGAACTACCGGAATCGGTCTTATCTTCCACATGAATACTCTAAACTCTTCTAAAAATAAGCAAGGATCTGGAGTGAAATCCTCCGGCAGAAAGAATTCTCCCGGGAGGCGCAAAACCGTCCCGTACAAAAATTCGGCGGGTGATGCTCGTACATCCGGCCTAACGTGAGTTCGAATAACCAGCATAACTGTCGAAAGCGTTCGGGTCCAATCTTTATCAGCGTGGCACATTAAAGCTGTTTTAATAACCCGGTGTCAGCGCTCAATAATCCCATTGGAAGCGCGATGGTAGGCAGTCGTCCTAATCCGCTCACACTCAAGAAATTTCAACAACGTCCCGAACAACCGAGACTCGAACTGAGAGCCCTGGTCCGACGTTAACACCTTTGGACCTTTGGACCTTTTAATCCTATACATGTTTATTGTCTATGAGGAATTAATAGTTAATGTTTATAGTATGTACACGGAAATATAGTGTGAGTAGATTTGGGGCTTTTTTGGAGGGGAGTGGCGGCCATATTGATTACTGCTAATGTATAAACTCTCCACATGGAAATACTGTATGAATAGGTTTGGGATAGTATTTGGTGGTGGCGGCGATATTGAATAGTGATAATGAATATGATGTCTAAAGCGGATATAGTAATAGCAATAATTAATGTCATACTTTTTGTTCCACGAACAGAAAGTTAAACCAAGTTTGATAATATTTAATTTTGGGGATAGCTGAGACGATGCTGAACTACGATTTTGTTTGCAAAAATTTCGAATGGTATCGAATATTAACGCGAACGAAGCACTATCCGCAAAGGAAATTGTGGTTCAGAATTGTCTCAGCTACCCCCCATTTCCGGTTCTTACACTAATTCAACGACACTCTGTATACTCTACCCATGGAAATACTGTCTGAATAGGTTTGGGATCGTATTTGGTGGCGGCGGCGATATTGAATAGTGTTAATGAATATGATGTCAAAGTGGATGTAATGATAGCAATAAATAAAGACCTGTAAGGGATGTAGGTTCGCAGGAAGGAATTTGGAAACAGATTCTAAGGGAAAAAGGAAATGGTTTATTTATTAACCAATTGTACATATTGGTTTCCTGGGAGAGGAATAGGAATTACAGGTTTGTTCGGAAAACAAAGCTTTCGGCTCAATTTTACAATAACAGAAATTTACAATAACAGAAAAGTATATCGCGTCGAGGCGTCCGGGTGACTCTACCGTCTATTCCCTGGAAGGCGACCGGCGGTAAATCCAGCCGTTCTCTCCGTTCCAGGGTGGCCAGGCAAGAGCTTCCGTGCTCTCCTCTTTTACAGGCGACCGGTGGTAAATCCGACCGTTCTCTCCATCTCAAAGGGGAAGGGCAGAAACGCTCCCTGAGCACTCTCGGGCGTCCGGGTGACTCCACTGTCCTCTCCCTGGAAGGTGACCGGCGGTAGATCCTGCCGTTCTCTTCGTTCCAGGGCGGCCAGGAAGAGTCCCCGTACTCTCCCGTTAATCAGGCGACCGGCGGTAATTCCAGCCGTTCTCTCCTGAGCTGCTAAAGGCGTCCGAAAGCTAGGCTTCGTACTCTCCTTACTCATTAGGCGACCGTGGTAATTACCTCGTTCTCTCCTATGAGTGCAGCAAAGAATGCCGCGTCCGCTACCGCGAGAGCGATTCTTATACCCGATCGTTGCTAACAGACCGCGGTCAATCGACAAGCCGCGTTACTATGCGGGCGCGTTCGCGAACGTTCCCCACTCGCCCGACCCCGCGCGCCTACCGATGGTCGAGAAATTTCGATCGCGATTTTCTGGTATTGTTACAGACCATATTTTTTGTTTCTCCGACAGAAAGTTAAACCAAGTTTAGCAATTTTTAATATACTTAATTCTAAATTTTGCGCCGCCTCCGAAAAAGGTGCTTTGCATTTAATATGATGTATTTAATAATTTAACCAAATTCATCAAACGATGGTGAATAACAATGCAGTTTAAATAGAAATTATTTCACACTTTTCACTCCATTTTCCCATACCTTTAAGCAATTATATCTAGAGCTAGTGCGTATTCATATAAATTAACTAGAAATTATTTCATACTTTTCACTGTACCTTTTTTGAAGTCGGTTAAATTTTGTTTCCAAAAAATTATTTTATTTCACTCTTTTTAGTGGCAATCTATAACCAATAGGTTTCAATAACAACAGTTATGAGCAATATACAGGATGACCCAAAAACGTTGGAGGTCCTAGAAAAGACTTGTTCCGCGGGGGGGGGGGGGGGG
>NW_026534329.1:9665708-9685372 GCF_026225885.1 Hylaeus anthracinus | reverse complement strand
AAACAATTTTTCCTTAGCGAAAATGTTGCTCGAGGCTTCGTTAAGGAGATATTCCAGAAACAAAAACTCCCGACCAATCAAAGCGCGAGTATGCCGGTGCTGCGCCTGCGAAGCCTATGCTACCGCAGGCGCTCCACCGGCATACTCGCGCTCTGATTGGTCGGGGGTTTCTGTCAGTATCTCCTTAAAGAAGCCTCAAACACCATTCTCGCTAAGGAAAAATTGTTTCAAATCACCCCAACCCCCCCCCCCCCCCGAAACACTCCATTCGAGGACATCCAACATTTTTTGGATACCCTGTATAATTGCAAATGGAATTATCAGGAATACATCTGCAACTACATGTGAAAGGATTGATTCCGTTTGGTAAATTGTCCTTGTCGAGCTGCACCAGAGCATAGCAATTCCGCACAAACAATGGTTTTATAAACAATAAAAGTGTCCATAAATTTGTGCAAATGGGAACATCACGAATTCATGTATCATGAAATGCGGAAGGTTCCATCGCGCTCGGTAATTTCCTCACCGAGTTACATTATATAATAGGAATTTTGCGATAACAATAGTTATAAACAATACAGAAATTCATAAATTTTTGCATTTGTGATCATTGTGAAAACCTCTCCGGCAGCAAAATGTAAGGGGTTTCATCGATTTCATCGGTTTCAGGCCAAACATACGTGAAATAGTACGCTTTTTGCGATAAAAAGTGATATAAAGTGGTAAAAAATAAGACAAGGACAAATGTTTTGCTATGGGACCAAATGGCAAATGCTCTTCCAGATGCAAGAAGTTTCTATTTGATTGGTCCATCCGTCTCGGAGTAAGAAGCAAGACAAAATGTTTCTGTTTAAAAAAAAAAAACGGGTAAAAAATGACAAATCATAAAATGTTTCTTTTACCCGATCAACTGGAAGAAATATTCGACAAGATGCAAGAGGTTTCACTCCGATTCATCAAGCCATCTCACGTAATCGGCAAGCATACCTAAAAATCACGGTTTTTTCGTAAAGATACGGGTAAAAAATGACAAATCGCAAAAGTCTTGACAGTAGGATCACCGGGGGAACATGCTCTACAAGATGCAACAGGATTCATTCCGTTTGGTCAAGCTATCTCGGCGTAATCGGTGAACAGACATTAAAAAAAATATATATATATATATTTATAAATATATCGTGTTTGGTATCATTTTCATACGCATATATATATCGAAAGTATTTAATTTTCTCGCGACGCGTGTTCTCTCAAGGTTCTGGGATAAGTGCCATGGGGTCGATCATGGTCCACTTACCAGAAGGTATGTCACCTTCCCCACTCCGTGGCCAGATCCTCCTAGAATACCCTTATTTCTTTACACGTGGCACGCAGCACCATGACGTCGGGTCATCGGCCACGGGACACAACTCTGTTGGCTAATGCCAAAGGAGGTGTATCGAGATCTTTATAGCTTTAATCATAACATCCGCGACTCTTAGAATTCGTCGCGCATCTAGCTATCGGTTACCACCGATCCTCAGCCGATGACAGACATAGGTCTCCGTCGTCGGCATCTCGAGACCCCTAAAAAGTAAAGTCGACGTCCGAGGGTACGATGACTCTCGCACGTGTATCACCCTTACATTCGCACCGACGTTAACATATATATACATGACGAATTGAGTAACCTCCTCCTTTTCGAAGTCGGTTAATAACAATAACTCAAGGTAAACACGTCTATTCGATAGCAAGTCTGGCGACGTTCTGCCCATTCAAAAGTTGCCGGTTCTCTTGTAGGGCTGTTCAAGTACCCGAAAAAATCAAGCCGAGTTGGATTCGGCTCGAAGTCACGAGCCGAGTCGAGTACTTGAAAAAACCGAGTAGCTTGAAAGATTCAAACTACCTGAAAGAAATCAAGTAACTTGAATTTTTCAAGCTACCCGAATAGAATCGAGCGGTCCGAAAAAACCAAACGGCCCGAAAGAACCGGGCAACTCGAATAGTTTCAAGTTTTTCCGAATACACATGTTAGTCCGCCGCCGGGCAACAATGGTATCATAAAAAGGACGTAGCAAATTAGACCCAAAGAAGGTCGATCATCATTTTCCGTATTTCTTATCGGACCTTAACGGATGTATTGCCAATTGATTTCTTATGTTATCCCGATGAAAATGGTACCAGACACGATACAATTCGGATTATTTAGAAGGAAATTATACGGAAAAAATGATTTGCACGCTTTGTGCCTATCTTCGTTACAAATAGTCCGATTTACATAGTGTTTAGTAGCGTTTTCATCAGGAAAACGTAAGGAATCCATCGGGGTTACTCCCGTAATAATACGATGCATATGAAGTGAAATCGGGTGATTACTGAAAACCATAAACCAAGGGTTGAACCATCCAAAGCGGACGTGTGCCGACTTTAACCCACGAGGGACCTGAAAGAGTTCGAGCATTAAAGTGTGAAATGTTTGTCATGATATGTTCACTTTTTGTTGTGTTTTATAAAAGTTAAAGAAATAAATTGCACTACTGAATTCCCGATGTTATACTGATGAAAATGATACCAAACACGATATAATATCGATTAATTTTAATTATTCGTGTAATGTAAATTCTACAGACCACGCTGTTATACAGCAGAAAAATCTTTTTCCAATTCTACGCTTGTCTTGTTAACTAAATTACAAGAATTAAAGATATTATGTAATTACAATGCAAGGTGTATAATCTAGGCAATGGCAGTGAGTGAAAAAGAAGTTTTTCTCTTAAAACCTACTACTAATAAATAAGCAAAAAATATACATGTTGAATTGAGTAACCTCCTCCTTTTTCGAAGTCGGTTCATGAAGGTAAGTAAATATTTTGAGAAGCTTGTTAATATTGGAATAGGCTTAATCTTTTTCTATTTAAACAATGATACACAATATTAATGTGTTTCAACGGGTACATTTAAAAGAGCAGATAACGTTGTCAGATACTACATTAGATTACAATAGAATGTAATAGATTACGATAGAATGCGCACATTATATTACTATGTACAGTAATATACATACATGGTATAGACATACTGGGCGCACACTATATCCGAACACTATATATATATATATAGGTTGAATACTATTTACATGAATCACAAAAGTGAATTATAAACACAAAATGTATTAACATATATACAGATGCTATTTACATATCACACGCTTGATACATTGTTATAACATACTCTCCCTCGCACAATATCGGTTTTAATGCTTCGTCATGTTTGCCGACAAAAAGCAAATTTGCTCTACTCTTTCTGACAATAGAGTCGTGCGTTTTTCTGTTATGATGTTTCCCGTGCGAGAAAAGAGTTTTTCGCTGTATGTCTACGATGCAGGGACTCCCAAAATATTCCTCGCGATGCGTGCCAGGTGGGGAATCTTACACAATTGGCCTCCTACCATTTTAAAATGGGTGCATCTGCCTCTAATAATTTCTCGTCGGCGTAAGATTTAATTTCTCTTTGAAGAGCATTATCAGAAGTCTGTTCCTCCTCTTTTCTCAAATTTCTGAAGAAGTCGAACAGACTTGTAGGTGCCGAAGCTGCTATAGATGTCGACGAGGATGGTGCTGTCATAAATAAAAATTATGTAACATTCAAACATTCAACACCGCATCACAGGCATAATGTTAATTGTTGTTTTACACTCACCAGGTATCTTGTCGGATGAGACATTCAGTGCTGCGTCGCTTATATCGAGGTACTCGATTGCAAGCGAATACAGATAACTACGAACTACTTCTCTATCGTCCGCAGACAATAACCGGTCTTTGACACGAGGGTCCAGAATAGTAGCAATTTTAAGACTTCTATTGCTGTCTACAAAATCGAAACGTTTCTTCAAACGTACCAACAATTTAGTTTTGAATTCCACTGTTTCCGGATTTTGGTTGATTTGATTTGTTAACGTTTGCTTTAAACCGTATACCGTGGGAATATATCGCGATATTGTCGGTACGTTTTCTAGTGTTAAAATATGAGTTGCCTCCTTGAAAATTTGCAAGGAATCGCAATAATCTTGCAGTTTGGACCACTCGCGACTACTAATATTGTCCGCCAGCCGTGGTTCGCAGAGAATTGAACTCAGTGTATGCCGCATCTCGAGTAAGCGACTAAGCATATCTAATTGGGAGTCCCACCTTGTCTCAACATCCCCTGTGAGTTTTAGTGGGTGGCAATTAGGGGAATGCTTCAGCTGTTCCCTCTTCAACTTATCTGTCGCAGATGCAGAACGATGGAACAATGCGACTATTCTTCGGCACTTTTTCAAAATTGTGCGAAATTCGCCGCTTCTCTTTCACAGAGTCCTTTATGACCAACTGAAAAGAGAAATAGTTGGACTAGATACGAAATATTCACGATTTATTATTTATGTTAGCATATAGTTATTTCTTATTGTTTATTTACCACTCCTTATTTACCATATCACCACTCCTCGCCCCAGGTGCCACCCCCGTCGAGTCCAAGAGGCGCGCTCATTGGCCCTGGTTTTGGGACCAAGGCCCAATTAGGGCACCCTTGCTCTCACGCACACCCTAGTCGCCGCGACCCCGCTAACGGTATCGCGGAGCAAGGCCGGGTGATCGCTCGGCGTCTCGCGGAAAGCCCTAGGCTACTCATGGGTTTTTCCAAGCCCACGGCATGCTCGATCGCCGAGGCTCGGGACTACGTGAAATTCTAAAGACCTCATAAACGGTCACCCCTAATGGATATTGCCGGCAATATCAGCCATCGACTCGAAACGACCTCGCTTCGCTAGCATGCCGTAAACTATTGTCAACTTTCGCTGTTTCTCCGCATCGCCCGAATAAAAACATTAAAGACTTATTTCTACGATTTCCCAATAGCGATCGCGGTACTAAATTCATCGGCATCTTGTCTTGCCGCTAGAAGTCGAGGAAGCGCCCAAATGACAGCCTTAGCGCATTGTTCGCACTCTATTCCAAAACATCCCAATTGTACCCTGTGTGTGGAGGTCCGTCCCCTGGGGTGGTCGATGGTGCTAGACCTTCCCAGAATAAGAGGACCCTAGAGCAAAACTCCTTACAAGTGCTGGAGACTAGAGTTTTACGAGGTTTCAGAGTACTTGCTTCGATGAAATGTAATAATGGAGAGGGCTTGTCTTTCCATTTTCTTTCCCGGTCGGCCTGTATGGGTTCGTTAGAATAAGAACCCCTACCAGTGGTACTGGTACTAATGGTGCCGTTTGTCGTCCTACAAACCCATCACCTTCGGGTGGGGTGGGATGGGGTCGGGTGAGGCCCCTTGGCTTAAGTACCGACCCTTGGATAAACCCCCTGGAGATTCTATACCCTGTGTGTACCCGAAACGCCTCCCAACAGTCTCGTCTGCTGGTTTACAGCCGCGGGTCGGCTCTTGGGCCTCGCCGCGCTGAGGTAGATCTTCAGTTCAGGGCCTAATCCCTATGCGAGGTCTGTTGAAGTCAGGGGATGGTCAAGCTATGTCCCCACTGAGTAGCCATGATAGCCGTGAATCGCCCTAACGATTCACGCAGATGCAGACTCGACTGCGAAGGATCGGCCATGTTCTTTACTGACAGTTATTTTCGCCCCTCCTCGTTCCATCGGGTTAATTCTATTTGGAATATGGCATGTTTTCTGCCAGGTTCAACAACCTCCACGGATACGCCGACGTCGTTCTTCAGCAGATTTTCATAGGCGTTCACATGTTGCTCTTGGAAATGCCTTTTCATCGATGTCGTACCACCCGCGTTGATTTTCAATTTTTTCTCACAAGTATTGCACGCACCTTCCTCCCGACCCAGTCGGTTGAAATGCTTCCAAACGAAGCTTTGATTCTTGCGCGTTTTTGACCACTGGCCATCACACACGTTTAGACCATTGTCCATATAATCCACCACTTGTACGTCAATGTTCTCACCCTGATACAAATCAGACATTTTCGTACAAAGGAATTAATGTGAGCACTGTACCGAAGGTAGGAAATGATCCTGTCCTCTTCCTAATAGTAACGGTTTCGTATACATTCTCACCATGATCGATCGCTTTTCGCACTGGGTTGAGGGGGATCCGTTGCGGTAAACTTCGGCCTAAACAGTTGCCAGAGCGTTCTATGACACGTGGGTTTCTTGCTATGGTGCTCCCAAGGTCATCACCTCTGATCGGGGTTCGCAATTTGAATCGCGCCTATTTTCGGCTCTTCTCTCTCTGATAGGTTGCAAGCCCATTTGTACTACGGCGTACCACTCTGCGGCGAAGGGCTTGATTGAGCGATGGCATCATAGCCTCAAGACTGCGATCATGTGTCATGTGGACAGGGACTGGACCCGTACGCTGAGTACAGTGTTACTAGGTTTGAAAAATTCAAGTTACTTGGTTTCTTTCGGGTAGCTTGGATCTTTCAAGCTACTCGGATTTTTCAAGTATTCGACTTGGCTTGATTTTTTCGGATACTTGAACATTCCTAGTTTTAACGCTAACGGGCAATCCGCTGACTCTCGCACGAGCCTGAGTTGCTCATCAGCCTCCTGCTTCTCTGTCAAGTCGTTGAGGCTGACCTCCACCGGCAGCCTAACGGATTCTACCCGAGAAAGTGAATCCGGCACCATATTGTCCGTGCCTTTAATGTACTCGATTTTGGTGGTGTACTGCGCAATAAGGGATAGTTGACGCGTTTGCCGCGGTGATGCCTTATCAGACTTTTGCATGAAGGCGTGAATAAGCGGTTTGTGGTCTGTTAGGATCTTAAGGTCCCTTCTTTCAAGTAGGAATGAGAAGTACTTCACAGCTTCATACATAGCCGTAAGCTCGCAATCATATGCGCTATACTTCCGCTGTGAAGAGGAGAACTTCGAAAAGAAAGCCAATGGCTCCCAGACCTCTGCCAGCGAGAGTTGCTCGAGGGTAGCACCCATCCCAGTGCGAGGATGAACGAACAGAGCCGCCGCAGCTAACTCCTCTTTAACGCGAGTGAAGGCTTCCTCTGCCTCAGATGTCCATGGAACCGGACGTTTGTCCTTCTTGCGCGAATTCGTGATGAGAGCTTTGAGAGAAGCCTGCGAGGTCGCGGCACGAGGCATGTTACAGCGGTAAAACTTTACGGTGCCGACAAACCTACGAGGTTCTGCTATGGTTTGAGGTTTCGGAAAAATCCAAGATAGCCTCAACTCTGCTGGGAATGGGGCGGATGCCCTTAGCATTCACTAAGTAGCCTAAAAACTCTACTTCTTCCGTAGCAAAAGTACATTTCCCGACATTAAGACGATTAAGATGAGAATAGTGTTCCTCTAAGGAAGATGAAGCGATAAGAATATTATCAATGTACAGATAGACGAAGTCGAGATCACCTAGTTTTTTTGCATAGTTTTTGCTTTGTTAGTCGGAGGTCCTCTTGGCTGCGTGGGTCGTAGTCCCTGTTCCGGGCATCCCAGGATGACAAACATGGTTCGCGTAGGTAAAAGGAGGACCCGAACACCGCATCGGCACGAAGAGGAGCCACGGAGGACATCCAAGTGGCCATACCGAAGTGGTAACTCGCCGAGGAAGGGGTTCACTGGCGGGGGGCGTGGACGGAGCCCCCTGCCCCACGCCCTACACCCTACACTCTACCTCCAAAAGCACGAACAATCTCACTAGCCAAGTGTAAATGGCACTCCCCAGCAATGGGTGTAAAAAACAAACAGAAACCATCACTAGAAAAGGGTCTGTGCGCCTCCCTCACCGAGGGAAGTTCCCAGACCTAGGACGGGTGGTCACCGTACCACTCAACCACACCATCCCACAAAGGGATAACGGCTCCATGAAAATGGACCCAACAACCCTGTGGATGGGGTGATAATCTACTTCAATCAAACCATAACAACCTTCGATACGAAAAGGGGGGATCTCAAGTGAACCCTAGGTGGTCACCGCTTCAGCCGAGCTGGAAAGGTTTGAGAGCTACTGGGACATACAACTCAAACATCCAGAACCCAACTAAGATAGGCCCGCACTATACGAGATCGAGGGAGATGGACGGGTAGTCACAAGTAGGCCATGCCCCAAGGCACTGCCAGGAACCACTCGAACCACCCCTCGTCCCCTAGAATATGACTCGAGGGCATCAATACGCAAGGTACAAGCCGGCAACCCGAACATCGTGCGATGCTAACGGGCCATCACCGTGATAGGCTACC
The DNA here is from genome assembly GCF_026225885.1 of Hylaeus anthracinus. Classification (NCBI taxonomy): domain Eukaryota; kingdom Metazoa; phylum Arthropoda; class Insecta; order Hymenoptera; family Colletidae; genus Hylaeus; species Hylaeus anthracinus. The sequence goes on along the minus strand of NW_026534329.1, from coordinate 9,677,193 downwards.
GAGAGGGATAGGTTAGCCAACTAAGGAGGAGGGAGGGTCTCTAAACTGCTCGCGACCTAACTAACACCTCAATATAGAGGCGGGAGGGGAAAGAGGGAAGGGGGCAGTGCTAGGATAGAGCTCTCAAACACACCGACTCGGCGTTGAGGGTAAACACGCAGGCTGGCACTGCGGGTCCTGAGGGATGCGGTTCGCCCAACGCTCAACTCTGCTACGGCATTACCGAAGCATAGGCAGCAGGGCCCCGCCCAATGATGGACCTCTTCGTGAAGTAGTGACGTCCTCGATAAGGATAGGTCCGGGCCAAAAGAAAGCATGGACCTAACGAGAAACTGGAAGAATCTACGGCCGGGTGAGTGTCCCCCCGGTCTTACAGCTAGATCGGGGTGACCGGAACAGGGGCTAAGACCCACGCAGGCAAGAGGACCTTGGGTCCGCACCGGCGGCCCCCTCCGGCCAACAAAGCAAAAACTATGCAAAAATTAACCCCTGTTCCGATCACCCCGGTCTAGCAGTAAGACCGGAGGGGACAGTCACCCGGCCGTTGATTCTATCCGCTTCTCGCTGGGTCCTCGCTTTCATTTGGCCCGGGGCATCCTTCACGAGGACGTCGCTACTCTTCGACCATACATACATCGACCGCTCAAGCTATAGTGTAGTCTGTAACCAACACCTCCCATGCTAAAGTTACGAGTAAGCAGTTGTGCGCAAGCGCTACAGTAAATGGGCGATAGCAATGGGGAAAGGTGCGAATTGAAATTTTAGACGTATATAGAAATGTATATTGAGTATATGTTTATATACTCAAAGGGACTACTCTTCGACCATTGGTCAAAGCTGCAGTCAGCCTGTCATCGAGATGGAATTTTTGCTATAGTTCTTGAATTTGACGCATGCGCATTAGCGTCAAGTCTCACTTTTGGTATGGTGATGTTGGTTACGCTCTGCTCAGTGTATAAAGAGTTGGCTTGAGCAGTCCATGTATATATGGTTGAAGTCGCTACTTCACGGGAAGGTCCATCATCGGGTGGGGCCATTCTACCTATACCTCAGTAATGCCGAAGCGGAGTTGGACGTCGGGCAATCTACATCCCTCAGGACCCGCAGTGCCAGCCTGCGTATTTCTCTCTGCGCCGTGCCGTTGAGACTGAGAGCTCTATTCACCCCTTGTAATTTATTCCTGGGCCGATAGTCGGTCACCATTCTCAGCCTACGTGTTCCGTAACCCGTCCCTTCAAGCTTTCCACCCCCCTTCACCCCTCCCTGACTCTATTCGCCAGCACTACCCCCTTCCCTCTTTCCCCACCCGCCTCTGTTCGAGAGGTAATGTCTATACTCCGTTCAACGAGACGAGTCACCAAGTATAAACACGAGCACGTGAGCAGGGCAAGACCGTCTTCCGAGTTCCGGATCCCCACGTTGCGTCTCATCGCAAGATAAGCTTTTCCTTTTTTAAATTACAATTAATGGATATAACGAGATGAATGAAAGTACAATAGAAGTTCCGTATAATTATTATTATTTTTTTTATTCAGAACTGGTATTTGCTGATGAACTGGTATCGTCTGAATCATTTAAATTTATAATGAATGGTTCTATTACTGATTCAATTATACCATTTAATTGCCAAGTATATCTTCGAAATTAGTTACTACGTGATCGATACACGTTTTCCAATTGTCTGCAGTAACATTATTTACTGCCGGACCTTACCTGCAAGAGCCCTCGGCAAGGGACCACCATAACTTGACCTTGAGTGTAACATCTGAAAGCCAATGACTGTAATCGCAGAGCCGATCACGTGAAAAGCGGGGCAGTTGTTTGTTTTGCTTGGTGACTCGTCTCGTTGAACGAGTATAGGTCGCGAGCAAGTCCATAGCCCCTCCTTCTCCTTAGTTGATTAGCCTATCCCACTCGGTTCCTTACGCCGGCGGTGGCCTGTCGACATCGTTCGACGTTTGGATTACCGGCTTGTCCTTACTTTTTGGCACTCCGCAGGCCCTCAAATTAAGAGCCGCAGAGTAGTCGGATCAGTGGTCTGCTGCACCTCAAAATGATTTACATATAAATCTATTGAGGATAAACTTTTCATGAAACTTGGTATTTAAGAGTTATTTGGGGCGCTAATTACGAATCTAGTATTAGAATTGCAAAATTCAAAATGGCGGATCCAATATGGTCGACATGCATATTAAAAATATTAAATTATTATGAATTTTTTATGAAATAGGATTTCTAGGTTTATAGGGCAACATAATTAGAATACATTGGCAGAAATAATAATAATAAATTAATGTTAAATTAAATTAAAAGATAATAAGGTTTGTTTTAATGCCACGTAAACAGTCTTCTTTTCCTTATAAGCATGGACTTTAAATTTAAATAACTTAATATGGCGCAAATTTGCGCAAGTTTTCTCAATTGGATATCATACCTGACATGTTACTTTATATCAAGAAACTTGGCAGAGCGTGCCACTCGGTGACTATCATCATTGTTTTCCTTCCGATTCATCGAAAGATAACTAAAATTTATACCATATTAAGAAGGGAATTACAATAGTGAATCCAAAGATATTTTACTTTGTTCTTGTGGAAAGTTTATGTTTGTAACATCTACTTTTATGGTAAAATGATTTACATATAAATCTATTGAGTATAAACTTTCTGTGACACAATAAACATGCGCCACTTTTCACGATATCAAGGATCATGAAATTTCGTCAACTTTGAACCTCTGTATATCAGTAACCGATTACAATTTTTTTAAATTTCAAACGACATTAGTGCACTCATATGTATACAACACACGCACAATATTGAAAAAAAGTGTGTTCGAAACTTGAAAAATTGCATTTTGGCCAGGTTTTCGGCCATCCGCATCACTGTGCGACGCGTTTTGAAAAACTGTCCCCCTAATCGTGTTCTTCAGTGTATGATCCCCTTATGCGGAGATACGTAGAGGCATGTGCCTCGTATTTCTCCGTGGAAATCATTACCGCGACACGCCCCTATTTGCGTAGTTAAAACTCTATCGAAGGACCGCGGCCACATCCGCTCGAAAGGGCAAATGTCACGGAGGCGAGGTTTAATAGAAATGATGAAACGGTGTGAAGTCTTCGTAAGTAACAGAGAAAAAACCAATTCTAATTGAGAATACAATTTTTGTTCAAAATAAACATCCTAAAAATGATTTTACAAACAGACATATTTTTCAGTTTGTTAAATATTACAGAGCAGAATTCATTTTGTATTAGCATATATATTTCCATTATTATGATTAAATGTATTTGCAATTTGCAAAATTATTCGAAGTGACTAATAGAGAAGGGAAACTAGACAACCGCTGTTGTCAAAGATAATCTATCTTTATTTACACATTCAATGACATCAATTAGTTTTATAAACGCAAATAGTGCTTGTATAATTAGTGATACAAATATTGCAATCAATTTTACCGATTTCCAATATACGTCTATTAATCCACCAGGCACCGTTTATTTAATGAACTTAAATTAATATTCTTAATTCTATTATCGTTTGGCTAACATTCACTTTTAATTAATAATTATCGATTAAACTTACTCGTAACATTCTTTACTTCCACGTTTCTTGACTAAAGTCTTTAAAGAGAAATTGACATTGTTTCAGGGATTTTCCGGACTTAATTTCACTTTTTAAAGACAAAAACAATTGAAAAGAATTTAAAGTGAAAATTGTGATTTAAAAGATATAGAACATTATACGTGAATATTGTTCGATGCAATAGAGGATGGATTTCCTGTATCATTGAAAATTGATCTCATTGCACCATACAAGTTTTTTTCTCGGAATTTTTGTCTATTTTCCTGTGACTCCATTGTTTTATATCTATCACGGTGCATCTGCAACTGGTTCTGTAGATAGATCTACGTTTCTTTTTGTTCTTCTACGTATGAAAGTTTCAAATCAATAATTTCCAAACTTTGTGGAAACCCTCCTTACCAAAAATTTTGGTCCAAAATATATGCTCTCGAGATGTATAAGTACAAAATTTTTGTTGTGTTTACTTCGGATTCTTCTAAAATTAAGTTGTTTTTCTATTAATTTTCGATAGCTAAATTTTTCATTCGTTAGACGTAACAAATTATTTAATAAATCTCGACTGCTATATTAAATACTTGCTGAACATTTACACTAAAAAATAATTTATCAAATATAGATATATTGATATAAACAAAAAGTTCAGAAAAAAAATATACATACTTTTTGTTTATATCAATTTGTAAATATATGTACATATTGGATATACATATAAAAGAACTACTTAGAATATAGCGACGTGTTTAAAGAAAAGATAAACTAAACAACAGCTAGAAAACTTCCCTCAAAAGTTACATTTCACGAAATTTCAAGGTCATCAGTGTTTTTTTCATAGTATGGTATCTTACTCGACTTAAAGACGATTGTTATAAACAATATGACCTTCAAATGTCCTTGTCTGCGAAAAATTGTCAAAATCATTCGGATGCCATGTTGTCATATATCATTATATTCCTCTTTACATCGGTTACATAATCGCGATAAAAATATGTAATTAATTTAAAAAAACTCTCGATAATTTTAATTTTTAAAAAAACGTGACTTTACCCAGTTCAGATACTTAACACTAAAATCAGACTAATTCTCTATTGAAACAATTGTCCACAAATATTATGTACCCCCTATAAAGATTGAAGTATCTAAATTAAATAATAGGTTTGAGGTTTTGTTGAAAACTTTTGGAATGAAATAATAGGTCTCCAAATGTATTTTTCATTATAAATATGTACATATGTAAAGTTTACTCATAATCGTATTTTTAATGAAACATTTATTTGGAAACATGAAACCTAATACTTAATTTCGATAAATTTTTTTATATACAGTGGCTGTAGAAAGTATTCGTACACCGATCAATTTAAAAAAAAAAACTATGTAAAATTGTAATTTATTAACTTATTTTTGATAAACAATGACATCCTATGTATTTTCGGAAATCTCTAGAATAGGTACATTACAAAAAAATAGCTATTTATGTAAGCTGCGAAATTAACAAGTAAAAAATAATTAATTAATAGAAATATTGAAGCAATAAGTATTCGCGCAACTGTTTAATTCTTAAAACTTCATTACAAAAAAAAAAGAAATTTACATTAATTTATAATTATATAATACTTCCTTCGTGTGATTTTCTTTTGATTTTATAATTATTGTGAATTTTCTAAGCATTAAGTTGACTAAATTATTAGTTATTCGAAGTAGAATCTTCTATCTTTTTCCATTCCTCTATTAGACCCATTTTTAAAAGTACTTTACTGGAAATTTGATGTTTTCTAATTCGTACGGAGCAATAAACTAATGTGTTTACGTTACAAACTCTATTGTAAATGGTTCGTCATAAGAAACGTACAAATACTTATTGCTTCTATATTTCTACCAATTTTTTGTATTTTTTTGTTAATTTTGCAAATTATATAAACTAGTAATTGTTGTTTGAACTGTATTCTAGAGATTTCGGAGAATATGTAGAATATCATTGATTATAAAAAAAGGAGTTAATAAACGACAATTTCACACAAAAGTTTTTTTGTAAATTTATCGATGTACGAATACATTCTACACCCACTGTACATATTTGTAATGAAACATTTATTTGAAGACATCAAACCTATTATTTAATTTAGATAAATTTCTTCAATATCCATAAAGGGTACCAATACTTGTGGGACTGTAAGTGAGCTCAGAAAAAAGTTTGAAGATATTACAAACTTAAATGTGACACCCTGTATGGAGAGTAAACTTCTGGAATGAAATTATCTAAAATGACATCTTCCCTTGAAGTGACGTTACCGTAAGGCAAGGAAAAAAAAATGAAACATTGCCATCTTTCATGTTTTCTAGTTTTCTTTATGCATTGTTAAAATCCCTTCTCTTCCGTGTCCCGGTGCCCTGTTATGATAATGGAGGGGTAATTATGTTTTCAAGTCACGGGGAGTTGCATCTTTTAGGGAAGCCAAGCTTTTGCAAGTAGTGTTGTCGAAACTTCCGAGTGCTAGCCGTAACCTTTTGGAAGCGTGTTCTGACGTTTCGCCAGGATTGTTATCTATGTCAGCGTCAGGGTATTATCGGTGTCAGTGTGCTCAGCCCCTGCAATGCTGGAGAAATGTTGGGCCACTCCTCCGATAGGACACGACGCACAGTGGGACAAAACGGCTCTCGGCGATCAAAAATCTGTAACTTTAGTTCTACTGGAGATATTTTAATGATATTTGAAGGAGTTTTGCTCCACATTATGGCCTTTAAGTTATATTAATATAAAATATATTAATCTAGAGGGTGACGAAATATTTACATATAAAGTACACTGTGTTGAATATCTTAGCTATATGTTATATACTTTGTGTTTTATAATTAAAATTCACATCAAATCTGTTAATAAATATGAAAGAAAAGAATTCGATTACTTAAAAATGAATACACACATGTTTTAACAGTGGAAATAAATTAATCAGTAGGTGATTGTCTTTTATTTTCTGTACCTCAGATGTTTCACTCGTTACAGTTAACAATGGACATTTTCACACCAATATCACGAGAAAAAGAATAACGAATAAAACACCACGTGTCTCTCTGCTTTTAATTTTATTATGTTTTCCGAGAAGAAACTAATTGCAATTGGTATACTCATTACCACGACGAAACTAAACAGATATGAACGTTACCTTTAGTTTTGTAATTGTAATGGATAAAATTCAATCTTGTAGTTGGAAATAGAAGTGAATGCTAAGTAAAAAATTATTAGGGTATATGGGATTAAAACTTGTTAAATAATAACACTTAGAAAAAGAAAGTATACCGAATTAAAATTTTAACTTTACCTAAGTTTTTGATAACGATTCCCGTACATTCCCGAGATATCATTAGTATCATATGAAAGGGAAAACCTTTCTCTTTCAGAAGCAAAAAGAATTAGCTGCTACTTTCTGCTACTTTTAAAGAAAACAGCAATTAAAGTAAACTCTGCCTCACGTGACCGCTACAGTCGGTCGGTACTACAGCGAGTGTTCAGTAACGATCGTAACGGTCGCGCGAGGCAGAGTTTACTTTAATCGCTGTTTTCTTTAAAAGTAGCAGAAAGTAGCAGCTAATTCTTTTTGCTTCTGAAAGAGAAAGGTTCAGCCTTTCATGTGGTACTGATTATACCCCGGGATTCGACGGGACGCGACGGGACTCACCTTTAAAAACTTATCTAAAGTTAAAATTTTAATACGCTATACTTCCTTTTATCTAAATGTTATTATTGAACAAGGTTGTTAACATTTTGACTTGTTTTATGCACTGAATACAATCTATACTAATCTAGCAAGCTTTATGATTCATTGGAATTTCGTCTTTCCGAGCAATGTTTTTCAGAATCGTACATTGAATTTAGGTGTGATATCATAAGCATTTTGCTTGAACGAATTTCAACTGACTTTGAATGCGCACTAGAGCTAAACGAGAGCAAATATAAAAAAACGGATTGCATTACATTAAACAGCAATTTGTTCTCTATCCATGTACTTAAACAGTTTTTCCATTTTTCGAAGTCACGAAAATCGATTTTTGATCGCCGAGCGCCGTTTTGTCCCACTGAGCGACGTACACCCGGAAACCCCCAAGTACAAACTGTGGGAATTTACCTTTCGGTTGTACCGCAGTCAGACTCTTTCAATATTCTGCCTCTCTACTTTCCTTACACAGAATGCAATACACAGGGTGATTATAAAGACTGGGACAAGCTCGATCAACACGTCGGCTGTCAGATTAAAACTCATGAAGATTTCTACAAAGTTACTATTTTGTTTCGAGACCATTGAAGATTAAATAATTCAAGGGGGTGTCCTGGTTTAACTTATTCAAAAAAACAATTCACTAGTTTATAGCCAAAATGTACATTCAATGCCATAAATTTTTTCTTATGTATTTTGGACTACTAACCTCGAAAATTGCAAAAAAAAATTTTTCTATGAATAGGTTTTTTTTGTATGAATTTTTGAATTTTTTTTCGATTTTTTCTGAGATGGGTTCACATTGTAGGCCATATCTCGAATTAGAAATGTCCGATTGGGTCACGCAAGACGTCACTTTAAAGGTAATCGAATTTCCAACAATTGCTTTTCACATTATTTTCCAATCGGTTTAATAGTTTAAGTGTTACGAGCCAATACATATGAGAAACTTTGATTTTTTCGGCTAAAATAGAACACGAATATTTCTTCCATCGCCATGGAAAAATAAAAATTGTCCAATTATGTCCAGTTTCTTATTGTTTACGTATAGATAGCACTTTTCCGGAGAAAACAAGCTTTTTGTTGAAGAAAATCTATGGATAAATACCGGAGTTAGGAATAATTGAGTAAAGGTACAAAAATCTCAATTTTACTATGTTTTTGTATTTTTGTCCTATTTATATAGGAAACGTTTATTTAATTAATTTCGGCCTTTACTTTATCTTTTGTTATTCGTTAGGTTCGTTTCTCTGATGAGGAACCAAATGTAGTCTCCCAACATTCTTTCATCCCAATGTCCTTGATAGCGCTGCTAAATAGTTTTGATATCTTGGTGAAACCTTTCGCCGTGTTCGTCACTTACATCGCCAAGATTCTCCGGGAAAAAATCCAAGTGAGAATGTAAGAAATGAATTTTGAGCGACATATTTACGCCTGTTTAGATTAAAATTGAAATTAAATGTACAAATTTTTCCATTTTGTCAAATCAAATAGAATAACAATATATATTCCATACCCATTTTTGCATAATTTATTACCAAATATTCAACAACTTCCTTATAATTCATACTCTGCCGAGCAAGAGCCCTAAACTATTGAGCAGCGCTATCAAGGATATTGGGATGAAAGAATGTTGGGAGACTACATTTGGTTCCTCATCAGAGAAACGAACCTAACGAATAACAAAAGACAAAGTAAAGGCCGAAATTAATTAAATAAACGTTTCCTATATAAATAGGACAAAAATACAAAAACATAGTAAAATTGAGATTTTTGTACCTTTACTCAATTATTCCTAACTCCGGTATTTATCCATAGATTTTCTTCAACAAAAAGCTTGTTTTCTCCGGAAAAGTGCTATCTATACGTAAACAATAAGAAACTGGACATAATTGGACAATTTTTATTTTTCCATGGCGATAGAAGAAATATTCGTGTTCTATTTTAGCCGAAAAAATCAAAGTTTCTCATATGTATTGGCTCGTAACACTTAAACTATTAAACCGATTGGAAAATAATGTGAAAAGCAATTGTTGGAAATTCGATTACCTTTAAAGTGGCGTCTTGCGTGACCCAATCGGACATTTCTAATTCGAGATATGGCCTACAATGTGAACCCATCTCAGAAAAAAATCGAAAAAAAATTCAAAAATTCATACAAAAAAAACCTATTCATAGAAAAATTTTTTTTTGCAATTTTCGAGGTTAGTAGTCCAAAATACATAAGAAAAAATTTGTGGCATTGAATGTACATTTATTTTGTTTTTTTATTTTGTATACTAGTGTTATTAAAAAAATTGTACTTTTAGAATCTTTTGAATATTTGAAAGTATCTTGCAAAAGAAATTTTTCGAAATTTGAAAAATTTACGTAGATACAGAAGCTTTTGTTAAACAATACGCGAAGCATATTTCGAGGTACATGACGTAGAATATGCCAATCATATCGGCGACGGGGACATGCAAGCATGGAAAGTTGTTCTTCGACTTGAATTCCTACAATGTAAACAAATTAAAATGCGTAGATTTTGTCCAAAAACCAATGAAAGAGCATTGAAGGTAAAGGTAGTGGCAAGCGTAACGACAAACTTTAAATGTGCAAAGTTTTTCAGTGATGCTTTAACCAATTCATTTATACCGATGATTTTTTGCAGCCAAAGTACTTGACGTAAATTTTTTAAATTTAGTATGTTTATTTATGTTATACATGTAATTACAAAATTTTGTAAAATTTACAACTCCCCTGCTCACACATGGAACGTGCTCAAAATATTAACGCTATTGGTTTCGCCCCTGGTAGTTAGAATTCATGAAAAATGAGTTTGTTTTATTTATTATGAATGTAATTCTTTTTTCTGGCCCTATTATAGTTCAACAATTTAAACGTGCTACTTACGTTACGAAACATATATGTATATTCTCTAGTGAGAGAAGTATAATAGAAAGCGTACGTCCGGAAATCCCTAAAGTTTTTTCATAGAAAATATATATATAAGTCTATATTCACGTACATATACACATACACAGGGTAGTTTGTGAAGTCTTATTATACCTTACTTTGGCATCAAAACGTATCTGGGGGATGATTTATACATTTTTATGCAGTATTTGATTCTAATAACAATTCTCATTTTCAGTGATTTTCAAGATGTAAATTAGGCAAATGATCCCATCCTGGACATTGATTTTTAAACGTGGCAAAAAAGTTAATACACTGAGTATGAGTAATGAATGAAATGTGGAAAATCTTTGCTCGTTTAATTTATTCATTATTTGTATCGCTATTTATATTAGTAATTTTAAATTAATATAACAAGTTATTATTACTAAAATTGTTATTTTTAATTGGAATAATTTATAGTTAATAGGAAAGATAAGAGTGTCAGTTAAATAGACAACAGTTTATTGTTAGTCAAACATTTTAATAAAATATAAAATTAAAAGTTAAGCATCAATTATACAGATTAAAATTTAATCATTGTATGAAAATATGAAATATAAATTCTAAAATAAATTCTAAAATAATTTTGTCTTGACGTGTCCAGAATATGGGATCATTTATCTTTCCTCAATTGATATAATTAAATTGATAATTTAAACTAAAGCCCCATAGAATGTAGCTTAGCCTGTAAAAAGAGCTGCTGATAAATTGCAGATTCATAAAACAATGAAATATCCTATTGTTCAGTTTCTGTGTTTCTTCTTGTCGGATTATCAATTCACTGTTTATTAAAGGACATGACAAATAACGTAATTCATAACATAACGTCAATTTCATAAGTAGCAAAATTGTAAATTATTTTTCCTATTTAAAATTATTATCTACTAAATTGATTATACCTATGTGGAATTCGATTGAATAACTAAATACTTTCGGTTTATAAAAATTGATTAAATTTGAAATATACCATTTCAAATAACTCTTAAAGTAGAATTTACATTCACATGCAACATAATTCCAATGCTTTGCTCCTTAACAAAATTTTGCTTTCTTTTCGTCTCTTTTGCGGAGATCGACTGCATAATAATAGTTATTATATTTCTAAAATTGTAAATAAAACCTACAAAAAAAGTACATTTACTCGAAGAGTTGCAAGTTGTGGTATAGTTCACGTACGGAGAGTTTGCCATCGACATTGAGGCGTCTTTCTCTCTCTCTCTCTCTCTCTCTCTCTCTCTCTCTCTCTCTCTCTCT
>NW_026534329.1:9659616-9665698 GCF_026225885.1 Hylaeus anthracinus | reverse complement strand
TCTCTCTCTCTCTCTCTCTCTCTCTCTCTCTCTCTCTCTCTCTCTCTACACGCGATGGAAATACAGTAAACTCTCCCATAGCGCGGATACCTGCGATGCGTTATTTTATATGAATAACACTGTCCAACACGATTTTTTTTCCGCGATATCCACTAGGTGATTCTTATAGGCTTCCTCGTCCTAAATACGAATCTAAAAGTGAAATTGCTCCATCACCCTTAGTTTTCGAGAAATACGAGATTTTGTAAAAACGGTCGATTTTGAGAGAAAACGTAGTACTACTTGAAAACTACGAACGCTAGAAAGTTCTATTTAGTCTTAAAAGATAGAGGAGTGTTCTCTGAACATGAAGACATATTCCTTTAGAATTATCTGCTCCTTTGAATGCTTGTAAATGAACACCGAAGTTCAAAAAGGTGATGATGCGTGAATTTTTCAAGAAATACTTTTGTATTTTAATGAAAAGTTATTCACCTAGGTTGAATTTACACTACGTTATCGGATTCTGCAAATATTTCTGAAGAGAAAACCACCCGCGGCAAATGTTGGAACGGTTTCTAATCCATACGGTTTGACAAAACGTCAACTCGGAACGCGTGAACGGTGTTTTACCGCTGCACAGTCGTTGCTCGCTATGTTTCGGTCAGTCAGGGCCGTCGCTACGGGACTCGTCCAATCGGTGCCACGCGCTATCGGTTTTTGTATTACATTTACATGTTCCAGATAAGTAATTCTTTATTTTTAATATTTCATGTATACTGCAACTCAACAAAACGAAGACAATTTTCCACTGTTTAAATTTTAATCATTAATTTCCCTTTTTTTATCTTCAATTATTTGACTTTTGTTAATTTGGTATTGAGCAAACTTTATTTAAATCTAAATTGAATTATTTAACAATTAATTCAATCTATAATTGTATATTTTATTGTTAATTTTTAATGAAAACTGCTACCTATAAAAAATCTCTCTTTAGAGCAGAGTTTACCCCCAAACACTAACTTATAGAACAAAAGTATAAGTATCGAAAAGTAGAAACATTAAGCTTTAAAATGGTTTTATATTCGTCAATGTGGAGCGAATTTTAACGAAGTTACGAGAATTTGATGGTTATTATTCAAGCGCGTGGCGACGATTGTGCAGAATCCACGATGACGGCCCTGATTCACCGATATAAAGCAAGCGAAGTAAATTCAACCTAGGTGAATAACTTTTCATTAAAATACAAAAGTATTTCTTGAAAAATTCACGCATCATCACCTTTTTGAACTTCGGTGTTCATTTACAAGCATTCAAAGGAGCAGATAATTCTAAAGGAATATGTCTTCATGTTCAGAAAACACTCCTCTATCTTTTAAGACTAAATAGAACTTTCTAGCGTTCGTAGTTTTCAAGTAGTACTACGTTTTCTCTCAAAATCGACCGTTTTTACAAAATCTCGTATTTCTCGAAAACTAAGGGTGATGGAGCAATTTCACTTTTAGATTCGTATTTAGGACGAGGAAGCCTATAAGAATCACCTAGTGGATATCGCGGAATTTAAAAAAAGTTTAAATTTGTTGCACACTGTAATTTATTCGTGTTACACAGGAGAAATTCTCGTATAACACAATTTTGTATAACGCGATTTCAGACAGCGCGTGTGTTTTACGGGATTATTAACCGTGTTATACGAGAGTCTACCGTAATTTGAGAATCATTTTTATAGATTCACTCTTCTTCATGACAACAAATTGCTTGAAGCCTCACAAGAGTATAAAATATTAGTTACTCGTTTGGAAAAACCCGATACAAATTTTGTCACTTTTGATTCTCTTTTCCTCTGAACACGGTAAGAAATATTGCGTAGGCGTGGTGGAGAACATATAATTTGAAAGTACAGTGGAACCTCGATAAATGTTCAATGTTTGCATCAGAATCTCATTCACTACATCAGGTTGAAAATTATATTGAAGAATTGAGAAGGAATGTATTTAGAATGAATACAGATGTAGTAGTCAGAATTTTTTATAAAGATAATTTCATTTATAGTTAAGATTTTAGATTTATTCGAATAATAGGTAACGAATAAAACCAGTTTATAATAATGTATTCGTGATATTAATTGGTTTGAACAGTTAAGTTTTTGTTTGTTCATTTAATGTAAATATAAGAATTTTGTATGAGAGTATAACAACTGGTTTGCATTTCTTGCACCAGTCATATTTGTTTTGTTAATAAATTGTGTAATGAAGGTATGAAGGAAATGAATAAATAAATGAATGTATTAGTAAATGGGTTAATAAATACATAAACTTAGTCTCATCTATTGTATAAATCTATTCGTTGGATTCAATTCAATAATTGTATGAATTACGATAGTTTCACAGTTATTCAGCCTTCCTTAGCTCGCAAATATCGAGGTTCGATTGTGTTACACCACTGTGTACGAGTTAATTAATAAAGGACTTACATTCGCTTATCGTACTTTTTTGGACGCCCCGTATATGTACATATGTGTCGATAATTTATGTATATATATATTTGTATAATAAGTATATAATAATGACAGTAGTAAACAATACAATATACTAATAATCGAGATAAAAGCTCTCGATTAGTTGAGTCCCCAGTTGAGTGGAAAGCTCATTTAAAGGTGCAAACTAGCTAACATACTCCCTAATTTAATCAGTTAATCACTAATTGGTGCGCCTAATATTGTTTCGATTCACATTAAGGAACTATCATTGCCGGTGACTTTCTGGTTCTCTACGCTCTAGCCTCTCTGTCTCACCTTTTTATTGCCGTTACCTAAATATAATCATCTAAAAGCGAAGTTTGTTCATGAAAAAACGTGCGTAAAGTTTGGCGAATGATGGACTTATGTAATCTTTGTTACATACACTTTTGGCAACTTTCGGAAATATTTTGATAATTTCTTTTTCAAGCAAACATTTCGTTCGCCGTTTTGGCTTGGGGGGGGGGGGGGGCAGAGGAACATTAGTGCGGCTTTTAAACTTTCTCTACGAATTATCCGAATTAACGTATTTTCAAGATTTGGCACAGAAAATGGAAGCATTTTGAAGGAGGAATTTCTGCGACGAGCTTCGTAAACATTTCATCATAAATCTTCCATTCTCTTACCACTAATCTGTAAATCTAACGTTTATAGGTGGTCACTGCGTGGACTAATTGAATGAACAGAATGAAAGAATTACAAAAAAAATAAATTTGTACGAATTTAGCACGGTAATGGATATTTTTTGTCTCTTTTTTTGTTATTTTTGAGTAATATTAAATATTTGGATATTAATTGTGATACAAATTTTGGTAAAGGAAAAAATCTGTGTTCCTTTCAGGAAAGGAGCTTTTCCACGAGTATTATAAGACTTGTTAGGAACGTTCATTAAAAATATAAACAAGCAAAATTACTATTAATTAAACTTACAAAATTCTTTTTTTGAAGTTTTTACGTACTATTAAGCAAGAAATTCGTGCAAAGTTTTACAAACGTTTTTTCCATTTTGAGTAGAATTAACAGACAAATTGTAAGAGTTACGTTGTGAAAGTTTATACATTATACATAAAGCTTGTATAAACCTCTTTAGAATTTCCTCCTCCTTTAAGAATTTATAGATACATTTTAAGAATTTTCGTTAAGTTTATACGCAACACCGAGCAAAGAATGTTTATAAATCTCTTCAGGATCGCCTCTTCTCTTGAAGAATTCTTAGACACATTTGAGGAATAGCTTGTTTTGAAATATTCGTACGCAATATTAAATAATAAGACTTGTATAAACTTCTCCAGAATTTCCTCCTGTTTTCGATGAAATAATTGTAAGTGAGAACTTATCCGCTAGAAGACTTGCTGCTGGTCGGACTGACATTTATTATCAAATCGTTCACGTTCGGTAGAGGAGGTAACAAAATGTTCGATCTTCTGCTAGTGTCTGGCTCGTAAGTGGTCGTTGTGCTTTTCGATCTCGTGACCAGAGTCCATGGATCCGGCGGTATGATCATGGAGTCGTCCTGCACGTTTTAATTCCGCGATTAATTACGACTTTAGTTTATCTTAAACAGAAACCGTAGAAACCAACACGTTTATTTCTGACACACAATATCGAATGATTTGCTCAAATTAATTTCATGCAATTTATGCCACAAATCTTCCTAAATAATATTTAAAGTGTATTATACTGTTTGCATAATGCAGCCCATAAAATAATAATTACATTGAGAAGCGGAGACGAATCGAAAAAGGAAATATGAAGTTTATCTGCATTCGGTAGAAGAAATAAATAAAGTTTAACGGTTCAGTCTTAATGACGAGGTATTCATCGATAATTTTTTGAATCCATCGAGTCATTTTCAAAGTATGTAATAATAAAAGTTAAGTTACACTTCTAACGAGTATTTCATATACTAAATTGAAGAGATTGTTTATAAGAAAAACCATGAAATACGAATGGTTTAACAATGACTTAATAAAACAATGGTTTAATAAAACTCGTCCAATTCTAAATATAAAAGTCTTAGCAAACTGACTTTTTAAATTCAGCTATTTATTGTTAACTATTTTTTGTAAACAAAAATAATAATTCATACGTACATATGCGTTAGCCTCATGCAAGCATAATATTCATTATAGCGTCCAAACCATTTAAAGCATTTAGCTCCAACTTTACTGCCATTTATATCCAGCTTCACTAGCTCCTCTCTAATAATGATTTCAACAATTTTACCATTAAACATAAATTATTTATGCAATTGGATGCGTGCCAGCTACTTATTTGGCAAGGAAGAATAAATTAACATTAGAGTTTTAAATTAAAAATGTAGTTTTAAAAAACAAGGAATATAAGATACATATGGTATTATAATTTATCCATATTTCTATAACACAATAATTTCTTCACAATACAATTCCACATTCATGAAATGAAAATAAAACAGGTGTAGCGAAATTAGTACAACAATTTCCAGTTGACAAAATAATTTACCTCAACAGAAAAATATCAATTCTATTTTTCGTAACCAAAGGAATATTAAATAATATATCGGAGAAAAAACAAAGTAAGCAAATCAGTGATTAAAACAATTATTACAATTAATTTTAAAAAGACAAGAATTTCTACATATCTAATATTTAATAGTTCTGCAGGTTTACCTATTTGTCACTTAATAACTTTCTAATAGACAATTTCACTATCAAAAGATAAAATAAAATTCCTGCAAATGGCTGCAGGATTAAGGGAGGTGCCCGGTTCAGGACGCTGAAAATGAAGCATTCTTTTATGAAACTTGCAGGGTCTTCTATTGGATATTTGGTGATAACTAGACTGCGGATCTTTATGCAAAATAAAATCTTCGCGAACGTGCCTAGAAATATTGAACCTAAATAGGAATTTACTTTAGTCAGAAAATATTATAACATGAACTTTACTTTCAATCCTTTTTATATGCATGCATATTGTTTGCATTTTGTAGGTTCTTGCAAATTCAAATTTCCTGGAAATGTATAAAGATCCGCAGTCTAGTGATAACAAATAACTTTTTTCGATACAATAAAATCTCTACTTTTAAGTTGAAGGCCTTATAATTCTTGCTAATTCGTAATTTCGGCGGCGAGGGGTCTCCGAACATGTCCACATACATGGTTTTTATGTACAATTTGTATAGGAAAAAAAGATTTTTTATCCCAAAATATCTAGTAAAAGACCCTGTAAGTTTCATACAGATCCGCTTAATACTTTACTGTTGCTAAAATCATAAAAAAAATGCCTCAATTTCAGCGTATTGAAGCTCGACTCCCCCTTAACACGTTCATCGCCATGTCACCCGCATATGGGTGACAGTGCCTTTTACTGAAGAATTAAAAAAAATTAATTTCGGAAGTTAATTGCCAAAGAAAATGAATTTGTATGAAATGTTTGAATTTCGGAGAAGTTACAAAAATAAATACCACGATAAATGTTTGATTATGTAGTCCCCGATAGTTAGTAAATGAAATTCAATCGCGGTAGAAATTTTAGTGTGGCAGTAAACGTGTTAAGGGGGGAGTCTGGTCCAGCTAATGTATTTTTCTAATGCATATAATTTCC
>NW_026534329.1:9509116-9654616 GCF_026225885.1 Hylaeus anthracinus | reverse complement strand
TTATATCTGGAAATTATATGCATTAGAAAAATACATTAGCTGGACCAAACTGCCCCTTTCAATCTAACAGGAACTGATTTTCCACGGATTTTCCAGCACGTTCAACCGAAAAATACGTTCAACTCCTACAAACGTTCTTTGAACGCAATCAGACGCGCGTAATCTCCCCCGTGGCGGTAAATGTATTCAACTGCCATAGAAGCTTTAAATCATTCCAAGTAAAACAACTGGGTCAGATATTCAAAGCGCAAGCGGGGGCTAAAGGCAGTCGCGTTCATTCCATAACGTGGCGGAGAAAGTTTCTTAAAGTTTCGGAAAAATGTTTTCAATACCAGTAAATGTTTGCCAGTCGGTGGCAGAGGTGGTTTGAGGAGGGCGACGTCGGTGAGGTCCGGGCAAGCGTTGGGCTGCGCCATTGGCGGTTCCGGGGGTGATGGCACAGCCTCAATAGGTTCCTGGTATCGTGGGGGTTGAACGCTTTCTACAGGAATGCTTGGACCCAGAATCCAGCTCGCGATGCTTTCGCAGCAACCGCAGAAAAACTCTGACAATCCTTGTCGCAATCCCCGATGGAGGCTCAAAAAGAGCACCGGGTTCACGAATGCGTGAACGTACGCGATATGTAATGTCACCTGGAAGTCAGTTAAGGAGTTAGTCGCAGTCAGGAATATAGAAACGGACAGTTTCTTGTGTTTTTTTTTAAGATATTAAATAATAATTTTTATGAATGAAATGTAAATATATTACAAAGTATGTCTTAAAGAACTATAAAAGAATTTTTGTTTTAAAAAAAGGTTAATTCATTTCGACATAACAGGCGATGACGTGGGTGGCCACTTGGTTTGCGGTGAACAAGATTTCTTTAAACTGGTGCACCTGAAAACAAAACTAAAAATAGATTTAGAAAATATATTAGACTAACGGGTCCCTGATCGAAAGATTTTTTTATTTTTTTGTATACTTTTTTTTTATCCTGTATTGAATCGCTTAATTTTAGTGAAAAAATTGAAAGTCAACTTTAAATGTACGCCATCTTGTTTTAAATTAATTTTTTCCAAAATCCTTCGTTAGGGATCCGCTGGACTAATCTATTTTCAAAATCTACCATTGTTTTCGTTTTCAGGTAAACCAGTGTAGAGAAATCTTGCTCACCGCAAACCTATGTTTTTAAATCATCGTCTACGTCATCAGCTGTTATGACGATATAAATTAAACGTTTCTTAAAACAAAAAATGTTTTTTAGTTATTTAAAACATACTTTATAATATACTTATTTGTTACTTATGTAAGTTATTATTTAATAACTACAAAAAAATTACAAAGAAATGTCGTTTTTCCTCTTCCTGTCTGCGACTAACCCCTTATAGTCCGAGAGCCCGCGTCAGAAATGGGTGACTTATTTCATTACACAAATGAACCTGTTTTCCAAAGATGGTATGTCTCCCTAGTTCAGAAATGCTTGGTCTGGCATGAATTCAGTAGTGCAACGCTTCACTATGGCGTATTATAATAATTTAATTTTTGGTCAAAATCATTACTACTGAAATTTTTAGTGTGTATTGTTGACATACCAAATTGCATAAAAAAGTTGGTCTGGCAGTCGGAAAACCTTGTCGGAAAAACAAAGTAGTTTGACTGAAATCATTATTTCTGAAACTTTTTGTATAAACAATGTGTAATACATAGGGTTACAAAATTTGGCCTGGCAAACTTTGAGTGATGATAAATCGGTCTGGCAGCCGTTTAAAAGAGCGAACACATATGCGCGCCGGGCAATTTCATGACTTATTGAAGTTAAATAATAATATGTAATATTGTATGAAATAAAAATCATCACAGCAATATTCTATAAATAACTAATGTGTGTAGTGTTTAAAAATAATTATTACTTTATAGTTTTATTAGATTATCGAGATCTCAACGCCGGTAACGCATGTGTGTTCGTTCTTTTAAACGGCTGTCAGACCGATTTAACACCACTCAAAGTTTGCCAGGCAAAATTTTTTAACGCTATGCATTACATATTGTTTATAGAAAAAGTTTTAGAAATAATGATATCAGTTACTTGATAGTTTTATTAGATGTTTTAATGAACTACTTCGTTCTTTCGACAAGGTTTTCCGACTGCCAGACCCATTTAGCACCGCTTATAATCTGCCAGACCAACATTTTTATGCAATTTGGTATGTCAACAATACACACTAAAAATTTCAGTAATAATGATTTCAGTCAAAGATACTGTTATTTCTTATATGTTTCCGATTTTCTAGCGTAGCAATGCACCGTTTGTGCTCTGCCAGCCTTGGATTATTTTTATTCTTTAGTAGAAAACAGTCAAATAGCAAAAGGATATTTATAATGAAATTGGCCGAAATTTTATGTCGCGTGCCCTCGGACTATTAATGGGAAATGCCATACACGTTCGCTCCGGATCTCTTTGAAATCGCCAACTTCTCATCGAAGCTTTCATTGCACCGTCAGCTCCGTGGGCGGCTGACACTTGACGACTTTCCAAAACCGTTTCAAACAGGATTGCACACGCATTTGTTGCGGCCGTTACAACTTCACTGGCGCCAGCAAACCGAGGAGCGAGAGGGAATAGTTTACTGGCGCTATTAAATACGCTATTAAATGGCGCTAATGTAGGTGCCAGTCGAATTTACTTGTTATCTGGTAGAATTGCACGTGAACATTCTGCACCGTGTTAAATTCAGGTGTAAACTCTCTTTACTTTGCTGGGACATTAATGGGATACTCCGATACTTAAAATAGCGATAGTCGAGAGGCATTTGTTGTAATCGTTTCATCTAGAAATTTTGCTATAAACAGTTTCGGAAAGTCAAAAGTTGAGAGAAAATATATTTACAAGTAATCCTGTTATTAGGTTGTCTTGAACATTTCTTTTGCGATTTGCATTTAGCTGTTTTGTATGGGTGTAGAATGTATTCGTACACCGATCAATTTCCCAAAAAACTTTTCTGTGAAATTGTAGTTTCTTAACTTCTTTTTTTATAATCAATGATATTCTACTTATTCCCGGAAATCTCTAGAATATAGTTCAAACAACAACTACTAGTTTATATAATTTGCGAAATTAACAAAAAATACGAAAAATCGGTAGAAATATAAAACCAATAAATATAAATATAAATATTCGCACGGTTCCTATGCCGAACAATTTACAGAAGAATTTGTAACATAAGCATATCAGTTTATTGCTTCGTGGGAATTAGAAAACATTAAATTTCTAGTAAAAAAAGTCTTACAAAATGCTCTAATAAAGGAATGACAGAAGATCATACGAATAACATTGACATTTATGATAGTTAATTTAATGCCTAGAAGAGTTGGAGTAATTATAAAATTAAAAGGAATCATAACATTTCCAGGAAAGTACTTTTAAAAATGACTCTAACAGAGGAATTGAACAAGATCTCACTTCGAATAACTAATAATTTAGTTAATTTAACGTTTAGAAGAGTTGTAATAATTATAAAATCAAAAGGAAATCCCACGAAGAAAGTATCATATACTTGTAAATTAATGGAAATTTCGTTTTTTATTTAAATGAAATTTTAAAAATTTAACACTTGTACGAATACTTATTGCTTCTGTATTTCTATCGATTTATTGTTTTTTCTTGTTGATTTCTCACTTATACAAAATACCTAATCTTTTCGTACTTGTATCTATTCTAGAGATTTCCAAGAATATGTAAAAAAACTACAATTTCACACATAAGTTTTTTGAGAAATTGATCGGTGTACGAATACATTCTACACCCACTGTATGTATACACGAGTATTTATAATGTGTCATTCCATCAATTTATCATTCCATTTAGACAAATTTCTTTAATAGACATACATGTTACGAATACTTGTGGGGCTGACTGTGTATCAAAAACCTTGCTCGTTTCCAAAAATTGAGCGTTGTAAGTAACCGATAATATTGTTAATAGATTTCTGTAGGCCGATACTGGAATTAAAAAGCCTACAAATGAATCCAGCAATGTACATCGACGTTTGTCGAAGTTTTACATCTCTCCGAAACTTAAATGCGCGAGGTCAAACGTTATTGACGATCTTTGGTTTGTTCAGAAAGTGGTCGTAGCTTAGTGAAATGTCAAAGAGTAATGCCAATGTCACAAAGAGATTAAAATACGGAGAAATAAAAGAGATGGTTTACTTTGAGGACTCTGATAATCCCACTTCCTCGACTACAGTACTGTACCAGATCATTAATACCATTTATAGTACAAAGAATACTAAGTTTTCCGGGGTTACCGAAACAGAACGATCGACAAGCTTGGCCTACCTACCTGAATTGCTTGCTTGAATAATTCTAGGGCTTCCGTCAATTAAAGAAAAACAAACGGAACGATGCAGAATATGGAAATGTTTGAAACTTGAACCGTGAGCCAGATTCGCGGGTTGGAAATATCCTACGTACTTTCGTATTGAGAAAATAAGTTTTGGATTATCTACACCTATAGAATAAATCTGAAATATAAATAGTAACTATAAAGTAAAAAATTGAGTTAGTTGATATTTCTAAAAATATTTTTATACTCTTTCAGAATGGTATTATTAGTAGAAAAAATTCGTAAAGTATTCTTCACTTTTCGGAAGTCTTAGGCCACTTGTGATACATTACATTGTTTACATTTTTACTACTAAAGAATGAGTACTTTTGATTTAGTTTATATATTTTTGAAATAGTATAAATTCAAAAGAGAATTTAATATTTAGTACTCTTTTTACCTTTATGATAGCGGCGACTCTTCTCGAATAACTTTCATATAATTCTTTAATCACTTTGCACGGAATGTTTCACTATTCAATTTGTACTACTTCAAACAGTTCATCTCCATTTTTTGGGTCTCTTTATCTTTGAGGTCTGCTTAAATGATCTTAGACGTGATCAATAATATTTAAATCGACACTTTTAGGTGACTAAATCGTAACTTTTGATGTTTCATTATCCCCTAACTCTGTTAAAGTAGTTGTTTCGTGACTTTAACGGAGAATTTTAACAAAACTTCACTCAATGGTTCTTTAATTAAATGGTATTTATATGAGTCTTTTTCGATTCAAATTGACTGCCCCAATTTTATGAAAAAAGATATAAAAATTTTGTAATCTTAACACAGATCCTTATGGAACGCACCGATTTTCACATGAATCTTTACAATTTAAATCAAAATGCAATGGAGGAACTTGCTGAAAATTTGATGTGTTATAAAAATCGAAATTATAAATCATTTAAAAAAATATCTATACAACAATTATTGACCCCGCTCTTACTGAGACAAAATTCATTAAAATCTGAAACTGAACGTACAGAAGTTGCACGGTAGCGTCGGTTGCTACAATCATTTCTCGAGTATTACGAATGTATGTGTAGGTATACATATTATTATATTATGGACATGTGTAAGAGCAGTAAAATTGTATTTTTACAAAAGCTTCGACTATTTTGTATTTTAAGTTCGATTAATCTTCGTTTGACTATCTCGAAACAACTACCTTAAGTATGTGGTTTTTACAAGCAGGAATTATGAAAATAAATGGCAGTGAACGTTATAAAATACTATTTAATGAGACATGTCAAAATGTATACAATTATTATCTACATAACGCGTTTCGAGTTAATCAAAAACAGTTGTTTTTAAAAATATATAGAACTGTTATTATGTAAATAATAACTGTATACATTTTGACATGTCTCATTAAAAAATATTTTATAACATTCACTGCCATTCGTTTTCATAATTCCTGCTTGCAAAATCCCCAAAATAATTCTTTACAACTCTATTATATGTGTGTTATTTATAGTAGGTAAATTAGTGTATATTAAGCGTAATAATAAATATATTAGGTGGACTAGAAAGTAATGTCGTTACTTTTAGATTAAATTCAAACAAATTTTTTATAAATTTCTATTTTTAATTATTAATTGTATAATTGTTCCTGTTATCAATAGCCTTTTGCCATCTAGTGTGCAAATTGCCAATGCCAGATCGATAAAAATCAATGAGCTGATGAACGATAAACAAGTATTTAAAATTACAAAAACGACATTATTTTCCAGTTCGCCTAATACATCATATTTATTTCATTACCTTATTCAAATGTAATGAAAGCTTGAAATGGTGGCTTAAGACTGTTGCACAGTGCTGTATACGTGCTTTCCAATTGCAATATCCCTAGACACTTTCGTACACATGGCGACACAATTTGCGTTCCAATTGCCGCAATCATCGACACAACGCTACACATCTGTACTCACCTCGAAGGCTATTAGACAGATGTGTAAACTTGTATTTTCCAGTGACAGTTAGTCGAAAGTTTATAACATTATAAAAGAATTATATTCTATTTTATATTATCTTTATGTAAATATAACACTTGCCTTTTCACGAGTGTGAATACTAAGAAGCTAAAAAAACGTTGATCAGGTGCTATAACAGTGCGAATGATAGACATTTCTACCATGAAATACAGTAGGTGTAGAAACTATTCGTACACCGGCCACTTTTCCAAAAAAACTATGTGAAATTGTAATTTATTCACTTTTTTTTATAAACAATGATATTCTATATATTCTTGGAAATCTCTAGAATAGATAGAGTACACAAAAAAAAGCTATTTATGTAAGTTACACAATTAACAAAAAAAAAAAAATATTAAACAATTAATCGATAGAAATATTGAAGCAATAAGTATTTGCACAATTGTTTAATTTTTAAAACTTCATTAAAAAAAAAAAAAGAAATTTACATTAATTTACAAGTATATAATTTATAAGTATATAACTTTTCTGAGGATTAAATTAACTAAATTATTAGTTATTCGTAGTGAAATCATCTTCAATTCCTCTATTAGAGCCATTTTTTAAAAGTACAATACTTTACTGGAAATTTGATGTCTTCTAATTCGTACGGAGCAATAAACTAATGTGTTTACGTTTACTTACGTAAACGTAAGTTCAAACAAATTTTTTATAAATTCTTATTTTTAATTATTAATTGTATAATCGCTCCCGTTATCAATTGCCTTTTGCCATCTAGTGTGCAAATTGCCAATGCCAGATCGATAAAGATCAATGAGCTGATGAACGATAAACAAGTATTTAAAATTGCAAGAAACGACATTATTTTCCAGTTCACCTAATACAATTTCATATAAAAGTTTTTTGGGAAATTGATCGGTGTACGAATACATTCTACACCCACTGTAAAAAATACCAAGGCTTTGGTATAAATGGCATATTATAGAAAAATAATCTTAGGCCTCTCTGACATCATAATCATTACTTTATTCCAATTGATTCGTGCACGACGCTACACTTTGTGAATTCCTGTGTACATACATATGTGTCAAAATGTGTTAGCAATTGGGAAGCACTCACTAATTACGCTACACAGTCCATTCTTCTAGTTACCTCGTAGCCTGTTGGATTCCCTATGCTAGGATGATCCACCAAGGTGACAAAGAACAATGGTCCCCAAAAGATACCGTACGCGGCTGTTATCACCAGAAACATTTTCACCCTTTGCACGCCTTCTCTCTCCATCCTCTTCAAGTAGTTTCTCATTTTGCGGTGCTCTTCCGTCGCTCCGCCTCTCTGAAGTGACATTTTTTTTTTAGTAGATTAATTGACGGCATTGGTTGCAACGATATCGATGAATTTCTTTAGTCCAATGTACCGTTTCATCGCTACCAATTCTTTGAGAATTTCGCAACCTCGTACATCTCGCTACACGACGCGACGTCGCACAGTGGTCCGAATGGCCGAAAACCTGGCCAAAATGCAATTTTAGAAGTTTCGAACACACTTTTTTCAATATTGTGCGTGTGTTGTATACATATGAGTGCACTAATGTCGTTTGAAATTTAAAAAAATTGTAATCGGTTACTGATATACAGAGGTTCAAAGTTGACGAAATTTCATGATCCTTGATATCGTGAAAAGTGGCGCATGTTTATTGTGTCACAGAAAGTTTATACTCAATAGATTTATATGTAAATCATTTTACCATAAAAGTAGATGTTACAAACATAAACTTTCCACAAGAACAAAGTAAAATATCTTTGGATTCACTATTGTAATTCCCTTCTTAATATGGTATAAATTTTAGTTATCTTTCGATGAATCGGAAGGAAAACAATGATGATAGTCACCGAGTGGCACGCTCTGCCAAGTTTCTTGATATAAAGTAACATGTCAGGTATGATATCCAATTGAGAAAACTTGCGCAAATTTGCGCCATATTAAGTTATTTAAATTTAAAGTCCATGCTTATAAGGAAAAGAAGACTGTTTACGTGGCATTAAAACAAACCTTATTATCTTTTAATTTAATTTAACATTAATTTATTATTATTATTTCTGCCAATGTATTCTAATTATGTTGCCCTATAAACCTAGAAATCCTATTTCATAAAAAATTCATAATAATTTAATATTTTTAATATGCATGTCGACCATATTGGATCCGCCATTTTGAATTTTGCAATTCTAATACTAGATTCGTAATTAGCGGTCCAAATAACTCTTAAATACCAAGTTTCATGAAAATCTAATAACTTTGTAATATACGTGTCTGCCATATTGGATCCGCCATTTTGAATTTTGAAATTCTGATACCAGATTCGTAATTTGCGGCCCTCAAATACCAAGTTTCACGAAGATCCGAAAACTCCTTCTAATTTTGGTCAGGTTTTTGGCCATTCAGACCACTGTGCGTCGCGTCGTCACGTCATGCGAAACACTTCTTTATCAAAACTAATGAAATAAGGTCGACTGATTAGCAGTTTTTGGCAGTTTTAGCACTATTTTCAAATTATTCACGTTGATCTAATTTTATCTTTTTAACTTTATTTGCGTACTGTCTAGCGATTTATAATTTATTATTATTATTACCTTGGGCGTGTCGCCGTTTGTGGATGCGGCAGAGTTTTCGGGAACCGCGTTTGTTTGTTGGTTGCCCGTTGTATTCACGAGAATTGTTAGCAGTGCTACCTTTACCTGACACAAACATTGATTAAATTAAATTACAGATTGTTTCTTAATTAAATTTGTGTAAAATAAGGACCATGCAAAACGTAACAAAACTATATTTTCCAAGAATTGTTAAGATTAACTATAGTATTGTTTTTATAACAGTTCAATGTAGTGTTATAGTTTGAGACATTTGAATATTTTTTGGTATATGAGGGATTATACGCCATTTAAAAAAAGAATGAAGTGATGTATAAATGTCTACATTATTTACTGTGATTAGGATATCATATATTATCATAAATAATATCAAGAACAGTAAAATATGATCAAGGGATTCTTATTATTATATACCTATAGGCACATTTAGATTCAAGACACATTAGGTGCCTGCAAGTGCAATTGCGCTGATTTTTGTAATGGTACATTAAAAGAAAACAGAATACTTGACATAATGAATTTCTTCCTATTTTATTTATTTTCAATTTCATCTACGTACAAGTTAAACTAAACAATTTTTATTTATTTATACCTCTCGTAAAGTAAAGCATTTTAATTCTTTATTGATAATTCTGTGAACGAAATCTATATACCAAGTTAGGCTAAAGAATTTTCATTAATTTATACCGAAATTAAAAGTAAAAAATTATAATTCTTATTGAACATTTCGTGACGAAATCTGTATACAAAGATTGTCACTTGAAAATGAGAGTTTCCATATTTAGTATAAAGTGTTCATTTATCGGATACCTACCTGAATCTATTCTTTTATACGCAGAGTAAGGGAATTGATTTATCTAAAAAGAAACATATGACCCCATTTTAAGAAACCAGGGCTGTTGCACTTGCGGAATAAGTAACGATGTCACAGGAAGTCAAATGTTTTCAAAATAGCTTCGATTTCGTTTTTTCTTTAACATTTTCTTTTCTGACGTTAACGCGAGTCGGATTAAAACATGGACTTCAAAGGTTATAAGCCCAGAGGCCTCCGACAATGAATAATGAAGACATTTCAACAGCACCAGCCAAGTTTCTGGAGATTTATTCAGATGACATTGATCCTGGATTCGTGCCAGAAATCCCTCGCTTCGGAGACTTTGTTAGACAATTTAAGGAACTTAGGTACAATCATGAAACACTACGAGCCTTTGACACCTACATCTTTGCAAATGTTAGATTGACTTCTTCATCTTTCAATATCCAAATAGCACTGTAATTTAATTTATATTCAATAATAAATTAAGGTGATTGGAAAGGGTGGTTTTTCCAAGAAAACAAATCTAAAGAATGCAAACAAATGAACAGCTAATAGTGGCAGAAGATGACTTAAGGGGGTATCCTGAATTAGGAGGTCTAAAAACAGCGGGTTTTCGTGAATTTTTTTACTATGGAAAAAATAATTAATTCTATGGAACTTTTTATCTTATTTTCATACATATTTGAGTAGTCTGTACAAATTTTTTCAACAAGAAATATTCAAATTGAGTCGACTGTGACGCACATTTGTAAGGCATCTTACAATTAAAACCTCCTATCGGCGGGAATGATGCAGGTCGTAATTTGTTTTGACACAAAAAAAAACAAAAGAAATTTTCATTTTCATACATTTTTCTTCTATGTGAACTAAGAAAAAACCGCAAAAACGGTGAAATGTGGAATCATTGCAAGTTTGAAAAAAAGAACGAGTTCTTTGGGTGAAAAAAATCACTTTAACTTGATAAAAAAGTTGTTTCAAATTTTTTTTTGTATGAATTTTCTTAGTTCACATAGAAGAAAAATTATTTAATTTATTCATTGATAACAAATGAGAAATGAGCATATAAAAGTTTCTGTTCTAAATCGTTATTCTCAAAAGTAGCAAAAATTAATTTTTCATAATTGCTCAGAACAATTATTCATCTGATTATTGTTTTGTATGATTTGCTTTACATTGTAAATGTTACAATGTAATTACAGTAAACTATGTAGTAGAGAATAATGAATGCGTGAAATTAAAGCTTAATTTTTGTATTAAAGTACGTACCGCTTCGACGTTGGCCTTAGTGAGATCTTTGTGAAGTTTCCTAAGATGGACGAGGGTTAGCGCCACACAAATCATGTTGATGGCGATCCAGAGAGCGTTCAGTATGTAATGACGAAACGGACCATGAACCAGTGGACAACTAGGAGCGTTGTGTCCTGTTTCTGTGTTCGCAGCTAGTGCACCGCTTAGAAATGTGGGGCCCAAGTTTATCGTGATGCTTGCGAACCATATCATGAACGTTCCGAATAAAACGCACTGAAACAATCATTCATAGAATGTGCGTTCAATTAAAACTAGGTGAATCAATTTTATTACGATATTTATTATTGGATAGGTTGATTAATTTGTAAATATTAAATCAATTTTGTACAGAGGCGTAGCTATAGTATAATTATTATAAATATTCTGTGAATTTTCTGAATTAATTGTAAGTTTATTTATCATGTATTTACTTAATATTCTATGCATTAATTTCTAGGATAATAAATAAGTAAATGATAGAGTTGTGATTAATTCAAAAATATTGATATTTTTATTAAACTAGCTGCGCCCCGCGGTTTCACCCGCGTGGAACACTATTTATTTTATTAACCAACTTCGAAAAGGAGGAAGTTACTCAATTCGACATATACAGGGTGAGTCCGAAGAAACAGAACACCCAAATATCTCCGTTACATTTCGTTGTACAAAAAAACTTCTGAGGACAAAGTTACACTGTTTGAAGGGCCACATGTAACGTAGTAAGGGAAAAAATTTTTAAGGTCTTTTTTTTTTATAAAATTTCAATGTCATCGATGTTTTTTTAAATTCAATGATATATTTTCCTTAACTTAATGTTGTAGCTGACAAAATAACGAATTCATCCATGTACTACAATATGACCTACAAATGACCTTCAACCCAGCAAAATGGAATAAATAAAATTCAACGTGTGTATATATACAGGCTGTCCCAAAAATGTTGTAACACCTTGAAATGGGTG
This sequence comes from Hylaeus anthracinus, assembly GCF_026225885.1. Lineage (NCBI taxonomy): Eukaryota > Metazoa > Arthropoda > Insecta > Hymenoptera > Colletidae > Hylaeus > Hylaeus anthracinus. The sequence continues at coordinate 9,642,606 of NW_026534329.1, read as the reverse complement.
GTTCGGGAGGTGATTTGAAACAACTTTTTCCTTAGCGAAAATGTTGTCCGAGACTTCGTTGAGGAGATATGAACGGAAAACATTGACCAATCAGAGCGCGAGTATGTTGGTGGACCGGCCGCAGTATGCGTGGCTACGCGCTAGGTGACCGCGCTCATACGCTACTTCAACGAAGCCTCGGACAACATTTTCGCTAAGGAAAAGGTGTTTCAAATCACCTCCCGAACCACCTTCTTCAAGGATGTCCAATATTTTTTGGACACCCTGTATATGTTGTTAAAGAATTTAGCTGAAAGCTTTGTTTCCGAAAACCCTGTAAAAGTTATTCCTCTCCAAAACTAAAATGTACAATTTACTAATAAATAAACCATTTACTTTTAGCCTTAAAACCTTTTCCATTCATTCCTGCGATTCTACATACTACAATATGTGTTTAATTTCTTTCTACAGTGTTATAAAATGTTATAAAAAATATTTCATTTTCTATTTAAAATTTTATCCATATCTCTTAAGGTTTCACCAAACCTATGTTACATTAGCAAAAATATAAATAACCAGAATTATTTCGAAGAAGTGTTTCCACCCTTAAAACAATGTTTGGGATACAATGAAGAGTAGTGTGATTAGGTCCCCATGAACTTTATTTCTGCAAATAATTCCGAGTTTTCGTCGTGTATCAGTTGCCGAACTTCCCTTGTGAACAGTGCGGTATGAAATTGCCATATGTAGGTGGTGATATGACTGGCATATCAGTAACTGAAATGTCCACTGTTTCAGCAGCTTTTCCGCGTTGTGACTTTCGCCTACAACACCGGTGTGCGATGCGCAGATCTGGGGTGTGGAAGGCTGCACAAAAATTAGATTTAGAATGTGCCCGACGATCGAGAACGAGATAGTAAAATGTCCGAAATACACGATGACAGTATAGGTCTAAATTTCTTTAAATTATGATAAATAAACTTTTGGCAAAGTTGGATTTATTATTTTAAAGTTTAAGTAAAAGGAACAACTATTTACTATTAGGTGAACTGGAAAGTAATATCGTTTTTGCAATTTTAAATATTTGTTTATCACTCATCAGCTCATTGATTTTTAGCAATCTGGCATTGAAAATTTTGCACACCTGATGGCAAAAGGCTGCTGATAACGAGGACGATTTCATAATTGATTAAAAATAGAAATTTATTACAAATTTGTTTGAATTTAATGTAAAAGAAACGACATTACATTTCAGTCTACCTAATATTTGAGAAGTCTGTGTAATTTATTTAAAATTTTAGACTTACTCGTTATTCATTATTTTTTTTTTTTTTTTATTATTTAATATTTCTTAAACGAATTGTAATATACGTGAGAATATATTCGAGGACGTCTAAAGGATAAATATTAAATATGCTATTCTTGAAGAGGTACGAATGATTTGTAGGTCAGAATTTGCATTTTGAGGTAAATAATCATTATTTATATGATTTGATTATTTAAAGCTGAAGGTAGGCCGAATTTTCTACTTACTTAGAAATTCTGAATTCTTCTAATTAAAATTGAAATTTTTGAAAAGTACGGTGAATATTTTCCCAAACAGAATTTTTATTTTTTTAACAAAATCATATCTATAATGAAAAGAATTTGATTAAATGAAATAGTCCTCGTCGAGGTTGATAAATAATTCTCATTATTTAATTCGCAAGCTTTTCAATACATATTACTTCGGAATTGGTTTTCGAGACGTGTGTATCATTAATCCTGTGTCGAAAGTGTCTCAACAATTTTCCTACAACTTTGTTTCGTAAATAATTGTATCGGTTGGTTGTTTCTTTTCTAATGTAAAATAGACAAGGAAATCAGTTGTATACAGTCAGTCGAATAAATATGTATTTATTGAAGAAGTTTGTCTAAACAAAACGGCAGATTTCTTGTTTCTAAATAAATGTTTCATTATAAATATATACACGTGTAAAGTTTATTTACATATATATATATTTATAACGAAACATTTATTTGGAAATATGAGATCCATCATTTAATTCAGACAAATTTCTTTAATAAATAGATATGTATGGGACGGACTGTGTTTGACAAGGTTATTGACTGTTTCGTTGTGATGCATTAAACGTTGGTTTTCAAAATGCCAAACATTGATGCACTATTGGAAATCGAAACGGAAACATTGAAAACGATGAAACTTTAAGAGAGATCGATGAATAAAATTCACGTCAAACTATGCGAGAAATAGATCAATCTGTTTCTATTAATCTAGCTGTGGTTTAATTGACTATATTTGGGCAGAATAATTTTAAGGGGGCATTTCACTGTGAACGCACAAAAAAAAGCATATTTTCAATAATTTTTTTCTCAGGAACTATTGCATAAAATTGAATGAATGTTTCTTCCCCTTAAAAGTATGATTAAGGAAAGTAAATGAAAAATTTTTTTTTGGTAAAAAGTATTTCGTCATTTATTTACAAAATAATATACATGTGTGCAAAAAAAAGTTATCCGCTGGTGCAGGTGATTTTGGCTCTCCTGGTAATCTGAAACAGAAAATCGAAAAAGTTTATTAAACTATGTCGTCACGCCTATCGTCGGAACCTCCAAATACTTGATATTTTGATTTTTACTTACAATTTAAACGCTGCCATTTTGTTTATTTTCGATGAAATAAATAAGTGGAGGTTGCGACCATAGATGTGACGACATAGTTTAATAAACTTTTTCGATTTTCTGTTTCAGATTACCAGGAGAGCCAAAATCACCTGCACCAGCGGATAACTTTTTTTTGCACACATGTATATTATTTTGTAAATAAATGATGAAATACTTTTTACCAAAAAAAAATTTTTCATTTACTTTCCTTAATCATACTTTTAAGGGGAAGAAACATTCATTCAATTTTATGCAATAGTTCCTGAGAAAAAAATTATTGAAAATATGCTTTTTTTTGTGCGTTCACAGTGAAATGCCCCCTTAAAACAAGGGTTAATAGAATAAAAATTTATTCAAATCAAAGTTCAACTGAATATGAATTTTATAGAAAACCGCAATATTTTCCAATTATTCATATACATTGAAGAGCAAAGCAGAGCGAGACCCAATTGGTTTATTATTTGTAAGAGAAATTGGCAACCGTTTGTCATAAATATTGGATCAGTAGGTTTATGGACACGCTGAACCAAAAAGTGCAGAGATTTTAGCCATTCGTAACCCTTTGGCCCTCTCTCAGTAGAAGACTGGCCAATAACCCCAAAAATCAATGCAAAGACCACCCAATCGAACCTAAACAGCCAAATCTGCAAACATCGTTCCGTATTACGGAATGACCGAAATTAGGAAATTCTAGAATAAATACAATGCGAGAACCAGAAATGCAAACGTGCCTTCCTCTTATTTTACCGAGGAATATTAAGCTATCGGTATTAAACTATTGTTTAAAAAAGTATCGCGATTCCAGACAAAAATTCGCTTTTGGAATTGACAAAACTATTTCACAAATAAATTATACTAGTATATTTCCCTGCCAACTATGAAAAACAACACTAAGGTTTAAAAAAAATATTTTCTATATTTCCATCTATTTACATGAAAATATTCATTTATAGAATTTGCTTATAAACTCTATTTTTTGTAAACTTTTTATATAAACCACGTTCTTTATAGAATGTCCTTATAAACTACATTCATTGTAAAAATCGTATTGTTTTTTAAAAAATTCCCTTGAGTAATATCTTAGTATTGTTTAATAATAATTATGGCTAATATTTTTCAATGCTTTATTTATGTATTCATAGAAAGATTCATTAAAAAATTGAGTACATTGAGTGATGATTCTTGTAAACAAAATTAACTCGACACTATCTACATCGTCCTTATTGATCGTACAATATTATTTTTAACCTAGGACCATCTTTCTTTCACGCTGCAATACATCGCACTTGTAACATTTGACCTACGCGTAGAACTATAGATTTTAAAGGGATCAGTTTGTCATATTGCTACAAATACATCAATTTTTTCAAGCTGTATAAAATTCTAGAACCAATTGTGTTAGAACAATTAGTCAATTTTCGATGAAAAAATGAATCCTAAATCCTTGGGATTCCTTTCCACAGCTTCAGTATTAAAAAGCAAAATTAAATAATAAAAGAAACTGAAACGTTGCAGTAACTCATTAGTGAGTTAATAGAGAAGTATCGTAAGAAGTTTATTCATTTCTAAACTTACGAAGTTTTGTAAGAAGTTATTTATAAACTTATTATAATTTGTATTATTATGTAAGAAGACAATAGTCACTGCTACGAGGTTATGATATAGTGATGTCTTTAACCCAACCTTAACATGAAGCAACGAGCCCTACCTTAGAAAATAATCTCAATATACGTATGTAAGTGTATAGAAATTAATAGTTATTATTTTTGACATCTCCTCAAATAGAATAAATACATATTTCCAACATGAAATATATAAATACAACTAATTTTCTATTTTTTTTTTTACTGCAACAAAGTATAATTACTTTATTTTCGTTACTTTCAGTATACAAAAAATTACACGTACCTATAACTACACTTTGAAGTTTTAATAGCAGAAATAATATATTCCAAAGGTACAATGAGTCAGAAAAGATTAAGGGACTTTGATTTACTTCAATATTTTCATTTTTAACAGAAATATTAATAGAAATCATATGAAATGAAAATTATAATAAATTAGAAGTGATCGAAATTATAATGGATTAAAAGAGATAGACACTATAATGGATTAGAAGAAATTGGTTTTATAATGGATTAAAAAATATAAATATTATAATCGATTAGAAAATGTAAATGCTATAATGGATTAGAAGAAATCAAAATGATAATTGATTATAAGAGATGGAGACTATAATGGATTCGAAAAGATAGAAATTATAATAGATTAAAAGAGACAGAAATTATAATGCCGAATAATACGAGGGACAAAAAATCGATCCTATCGATTCTCGTCCTTCGTGAAACGGAAACCAAGTATGTTCCAAGTAGATGCGTGATCGATAAAGGCACGACACCGTAAAAACTAAGTTTTGTTTGATACGTGTCAGGATATTGGTAACAGGGAGCTTCAACTAAACGGGATGTCACAATTAATTCCGTTGTGAAAGCGCGGGGATTCCCGTTGCGGACAGTTTACACCGCAATCGGTCGGTTCGGAGTTGGTCCTAACAATGCACGTGACGCTTCCATTATATTCCCTCGCCTGTGACTACGTCCCCATCCTCAAAACCTCTTTCTATTTTCCCTTCCATTAGGAGGGACAGAGAGGGAGAAAGAGGTAATTCCATCAAATGCACACAGTACATACGCGTGCTATGCATACCAATTTATACATTTTCAGGAATGGACCAACCGTCGAAATTTCGAAAAATATCTCTGTCGATAGTAACCGACTTAACAAAGGAATCTCTGTGAGCCATGATAACGAGTGATCCGCTATCTTGTCATATCTATACATTATAAAATTAAGAAATTCAACAATTTTTCCAAATGGGAACAGCAAATGGGAATCAGTTGTCATTATATGTAGAAGGTTCCATCTCGATCGGTTAATTCCTTGCAGAGTTTCATCAAAGAATACGAATTTTACAGTAACAATTGTTATAAACATTAAGAAATTCATAACTTTCCTAAATAGGAATATTATTACATCATCTGACATTATACTAGGTTGTAACATATGAAATGTCCGACTTTTAAGGGTAACTTTAAATGAACACAACTTTTTTTTTCTAATTAATGTATTTAATCGAAATAAGAACCATTAGATTCTATACATTACACCTCTTTGGTAAAAATTCAACGTTCTAGTGTTAATGAACTCTAGGACGATGTTTTCCACATTCATCCGATTTCTGAAGGTTTTCTCATTAAGGAAGTTGCTTAGATGTTAAGAAAAATGAAAATCTGGTGGTGACAAATCCGGGAAGTAAGAAGGATGCGGTAACGTTTCATAGTTTAAGGCGTGCAGCTTGTGCATCGTTATCTGTGCCACGTGCGGTCGAGCATTGTCATGCAGCAAAATTGGCCCCTTTCGGTTAATGATTACCGCTGATTTTTCTCTCAATTTTTCGTGCATTTGATCGATTTCGGTGCAATACTTTTCGGCTGTTATGGCTTGTCCAGGGTGTAAAAAACTATAATGGATTACACCGGCCATTGACCACCAAACCGTGAACATTATCTTTTGTGGGTGTAGAGCAGGTTTCGGCATATGTCATGGCTGTTGATCTGGATCTAGCCATTGTGCAGAACGTCGTCTGTTGTCGTATAGAATCCATTTTTCATCACATGTGACAATGCGATCCAAAAACGGATCATTTTGGTTCCGAATCAGTAACGAATTGCATATTTCGCAACGACAAAACTTCTGCCGGTCGGTCAATTCGTGCGATACCCACTTATCTAACTTCTTTTTTTTTACCAATTGAAGTTTATAGGGATATTTTACATGTACCTTCAAGAGTAGAGTTTCCTTTGTTAAGGAAAGTGGCGTGAAATTGTCATGGCACTTACGTCAAATTTTTGGGCAAGTTCTCTAACCGTTGTTCCAGGATTTTCTTCAATAGCGAGTTTCAAATGGTCATTGTTAATGCTCATCTCTGGCCTTCCACGATGTTCATTTTCAAGGCTTTCATCTCCGGCTTCAAATTTCTGATACCATCGACGAACTGTACGTTCATTTACTGCATCATTGCCAAATGCAGCGTTGCATGCAGTTCCACTCGTATAAGAAAAGGACGCGAAAATCACGAGCATTTATAATGGAAATCAAACAGTAAATTTCTTAGGTTAGATGCACATGCAAAACAAGTGAAGATTGAATTTAACAAAGGAAACTCTACTCTTGAAGGTACATGTAAAATATTCCTAGAAACTTTAGTATTTTTGGTCATAACAAAATTTAAAGTACCGATAAACCAAAATCGAACACTTCATATCTTACAATCTAATATGTGAAGGGTTCCATTGCGCTCGGTAATTTCCTCACCGAGTTACATCAAAGAATAGGAACTTTGTAATAACAATATTTGTAAACATATAAAAAAGTCCATAAATCTATGGAAATTCGAATAGCATAAAATCAGCTGTCATTAAAAGTGGAAAGTTACATATCGATCAGTAAATCCCTCGCCAAGTTACATCATATAATAGGAATTTTGCGATAACAATAGTTATGAACAATAAAGAAATTCATAAATTTTTACAATTGTGATCATTGCGAAAACCTCTCCGACAGCAAAATGTAAAGGGTGTCATCGATTTCATCGATTTTAGGCCAAACATATGTGAAATAGTACGCTTTTTTGCGATAAAAAGTGATAGAAAGTGGTAAAAAATAAAACAAGGACAATTGTTTTGTTATGGGCCAAATGGCAAATGCTCTTACAGATGCAAGAGGTTTCATTCCGATTGCTCAAGCTATCTCGGCGTAATCGGTGAGCATACCGTTAAAAAAAAAAAAGCCGAATTGAGTAACCTCTTTCTTTTCGAAGTCGGTTAAAAACAATTTGTTGTCATGGTTATGTTTTATTAGATTCCAAGAACAAGATCATTTCTTTTTCTAGTGGAATAATATGATTTCGTTAACGAAGTGACATAACTCGTCAAAAAACAAATTGAACTAGGTATATGTTAATTTAAACCTTTAACAAGAGAATTCACGTTTATTAGGGAAAGAAAAGAGCTCTCTATTTATCAATTTTAGTGAAAATATTTATAGATATACATAAAGAAACGTTTACTTTACTTAAACGTTAAATTATCCTCTTTGAAACGAATGATTTTTAGCTCTGTCGTTTCCTTATATTTTTGACAGGAACAGAGAGATCAAGGTCACTCGAAGATTAACATGTATAAGCTTATGATATTCTTATAAGCTACATAGATTATTCCATCACTGAAAACACATTAATCCATTTTTTAATAAATTTGAAAATATTATACAATAAGTATTTGATTATTAGAATATTTTCCCTTTTTGAAAGGAACGATTTTTTTTCTCGCGTTTCGAAAAGAAGCAACGATATCGCTGGTGCTCGTAAAAAAACACTTCGTATACGTGGATTATAACGCTTTGAAGATACGAATACCGCGTGGCTATTTACTCGGCGACAAACTAATAACTTTCCAGTATCAAGTTGGGAGTTCTTCAAACCTAAATGAAATGAATTTCAATCGGTGTATTTTAATCTTTAACGTTCAAACTCGAAATATTTTAAGTGGCTTAACTGACAGTACATATTTCGACATAGAAATAATGTTTGAGTGGCTCTTCACGCTTCGGGTGGTGCTTAACGGGTTATTCATTCGAAAGTGTACGAGAAATGCACAACTTTTATTAATTTTCTTTTATACTGGCTCTATGTAACTCTTGTCTTATGTATTGGTTTTTTAAATACTTTGTTAACGTTTTATGATAACCGTCTTTTCGATATTTTGTGTAATTATTTATACAAGCATTAGTAAGATTTATATTATATTATAATAAGCACTATATTACGTTACTTATGTAACATTACAATTTTACAATTATTGTAAAATTACAATTGTGCTTGTTTAGTATATTTTTTGTTTTTTAAAGATTACTCTAATTGGAAAGGGGATTTTTTTATTTTTGTTATGAAATTTGTTGCTGCTGAAATACAGGAAAATTTCTTTTTTTTTTTTTTTTACAGATTTTGACAATACGCTATCATCTTAATTCGTATAATACCATTAGTAGTATCACGCGAAGCGTCACTTACACTTGTTAAATCGATTTGAGGCTTTAGCTAGGTTAAAAGGCCCTTTGTGTCACTTTAGCTCTTAATTAAGCGACACGTAACTGCGAGAATGTACGTACCACAAAAGAAATGTAATTTCAGAAATGAAAGAAGTTTTATTAAGAAATGTTTTCTTTTTTTTTTTAAATTTCTTATTTGAAAATTAGCTAGATGAAATCATAAAATAGTAATGGGTCTAGAAACTAGCTATATTCTAGTTTCATTATTATTCTTTTAATTGTTTTATTGTTAATTGTTTTATTTTATAATCATCAATAATTTTGCTCAAATTGTTTCTCTGTTAATGAAAAAACATGATCCATATACAAGGTGTATCGCCTAACTCTTCTATCTTAAATATCGCGTGAGTTTTTTGCAATAGAAAAAAAATTGTCAGAGGAAAACATTGTTCAGTTTGGAGAAAGACATAGTATGATAGAAAAAAGTATCTTAAGGTCATACTTTCCGTGATTTTAAGGTTATTATCGTTTTTTGTTTTTTTTTTTTAAATGACATGGGATATTTTATTATTATAATGCTGTAGCTGACAAAAAGATAAATTCAAACATGTATAATATATCAACCTTCAAATGACTGTGTACGTTATATTAAAATTTTGCAAGAATAATTCCTCACAAAGTCATCTGAAAACCAACACGTTATACATGTTTGAATTTGAAATGAAAATATTCCATCCTATGTATACAAACGTGAATGACCTTGATATTTTGTGAAATATGACATTGAGATAATTTTGTCGTCTATCATAGTACGTCCCCCTCCAAATCAAACAATGTTTTCCGCTGACATTTTTTTCTATCGCAAAAATATATATAACAATATATTATATATAATAAATAAAAAACACCCGGGATGTTTAAGATGGAAGAGGTAGGTGGAATACCGTGTATAATAGTACAATTTCCGAATTAATTTGAAATGAAAAGTTTGTATTTCATCATTGTCAAACACAATCAGCTAAGTAAACAACAAGATAGACTGAACGTGTTGTATCGTTCGAATTTTCATCTCTTTTCAACCTATTGTGGGTAATACTCATCAATATTGTTTACAGTGCTAGTAAATATAGACAAACTGGACCACATAAAGCGTTTCAAGTTACTTTCTCAGGAATTGTCAGGCATAGCAAGAAAAATCGTTTTTCAGTATTTTCTGACTCACTTTGGCGTTTCTATGCCACACATGTGTATTGCTTGGCAAATGGCTATTCCTCCAGAGAATAGAACAGGACGGACTATATTTTTTAAAATGGAATAGAACAAAAAGATTGTCCTCTTTCGGTAATGTATTTTTTTTGGACAAAAATAATTCTTTCACGTATAATTTTATATCGATACGAATAATACTGACATTTTCAAAAGGAAAGGTAAACAAATTATTTCTGAATTAATAAAATGACAATTTCCGAAGAAAAGGTTGGTCTCATAAATCAAAGTCTCTATTAATTATTTATTATTAGATGCATCTGCTGTATCTAAAGAAATTACTTGAAAAACTAATCTTCTAACAAACAAAATTCATTCAGTCCCAATAAAGCCACCTAATAAACTTTTCCAATAATTTTTCAAACTTCTGAATAATATACGATTATTTCTCAACATCAAAAACGAAATCTTCAAATTTAGATACATAATAAGAAAATACAATTGTGAATAAATTGTAATTAAATTATAAACACAGATGTTGTTGTTCGTAACGCTTAACCAGAAACAGTTAAGCGCTTTGAATTTTTTCCTTATCGAAAATGTTGTCCGAGGCTTCGTTGAGGAGATATTAACGAAAAACACTGACCAATCAGAGCGCGCGTATACCGTTGAAGCGACCGGGTGGGCGTGGCTACGCGCTAGACGGCCGCGCTCATACGCTACCGCGAGCCCTCCATCGGCATACTCGCGCTCTGATTGGTCAGTGTTTTCCGTTAATATCTCCTCAACGAAGCCTCGGACAACATTTTCGCTAAGGAAAAAGTTGTTTCAAATCACCTCCCGGACTACCCCTTCCAAGGTGTTACAACATTTTTGGGATACCCTGTATATGTATACATCCAAATTAAATCTACACTGTTAAATTTTCTTCTTTGAACGTCCCTTCATATGTAAAAAAAGTTTCAACACCAAAAATTAATTATATCTGGAAATTATATGCATTAGAAAAATACATTAGCTGGACCAGACTCCCCTCTTAAGTTTTTTTTAATTCCAATATACAAAAATACATAAAAGAGATAAATAAATGACAACTTCAATACATAGGAAATACATTAGAAAGAGGAACCAGTAAAAGTCACGTTTATCACTGGCCGTTCTATCCACAATCACCATGCGAATACGCAGATTGTTGAGCATAAATAGGTTAAGTGAAATCGATGGTTCGGCGAGACAAACTATATACAAAAACAAGATGAAACACTTGCCTGCGGTGAGTCCATGAGCAGAGGTGCTGTTAGGTCGGCCTCCTCGTCAGTTTCTGGAAAAATCGGGCTGTCGTTTAGTACTGTAGTCAACATGTTCACCGTGGAGACTGTCACCAACAGGAGAAACGCTGTCTCGACCAGGGAACACTTGGTCATCGGCTGACAGTTTAGTATGCTCGATCCAAGGGGTAATAAAATCGCAGCTCTCGCACAATCGACCATCGCTTGGTGGAACAATAATCCTTGCGACCACCTGAAAACACAATTCAATATCGCATTACATTCAAATTATCCACACGACGCACGATCACACATGACTAGACTGCGGATTTTTATGCATTTATACGGAATTTTAATGTGCAAGAAACTACAAAATGCACACAGTATGTAAGAATATACAAATCTTAACAAAAACAGTTGGTAAGTTAGGTCGGGTTATACATACGAACACGAAATATACATATAGTATTCCACACTGGTGTAACCGCAGGATGCAGATAATTAATTATTATAAACACTTGAACGAACTACGAAATAGCAACAATAAAATTATCATTCAATCCTTAGGAACCTCTTTCATAACCAAAGTGTTACAGAATTAATTGATTATTTTATTAGAAATCAGAAATTACTTTGCAAATTACATTCTTTAATAAATTAAGAATTTCTTTCTAAAAATCAACGTTTACTTCAGAAGGTGTCGAATGACCCTTTATGGTGAGATAGGTACAAAAAAGCCGGTACGTTTAATGTAAAATAACGCATAAATAAAGAACATAAGATTAAATTAATTTTTAACTGATTTCGAAAAGGAAGAGGTTACTCGATTCGACATGTGTATATATATATATTTTTTATGTATGTTTACACCTAATAATCTGTTAAAAGAACAACAAAATCCAAATTTTGTTGGGCATATATAAACGAATATATCTCTGATGTATTTCGTATACTTTGTATATAGATATACTGAAACTTGTATGTATATCGATTTATTGCAATGGAAATCACTTTGAAAACTTCGAAGGTTGGTAATTTACCCTATAAAAACGACTAATACATATTTCGTTCTTCAACTACACAGTTACAAATAATTGAATGTAAAGGCTCAGAGTTAATTTCTGCACCTAATACGTTAAGTTTAAAAAAATGTCTAATTAACTTTTTCATTTTTATTGGGCTGTCTGGAAAGTCGATGCCGATTTTTAGTAGGCGGTACAGGTCTGAATATATCGGAATGGCTGAAAACAAATAATATGTGTACATTCCTTAACAGGTGGAAAGGTTGTGGAACAAAATGGTACATATATAATTCAATAAATATAAATCACAATTTTTCTTAAAAATAGGCATGAACTTTCCGGACAACCCAATAGAAATTCCCAAAGAATATTTCCGCTCTTAAAACAAAGCCAAATTACAGACTCTGTAAATTATCGTTTATCTTTCATTCTTTATTCAAAGTTGTTTGTCAAGTTGGGAATTTTAGCCACCTCTGGCTACGAACTAATATAGTGAAACTCTTGTTGGTATTACCTGCGTAACTGTCGTTTAGCCAAGATGAGAGCCATAAGGACAAAGTTCGCCCCCATGCCGAGGGCCCCCAGGCTGAATATGAGTGTTGCCTCTGTCGCACCACCTGGGTGACATTGAAAGACCTTCGTTGCGTTTGACGACACGTTACCCGAAGCGCCGATCCCAAACCTCAGATTGGCTCCTATCATCGCCCCCGATTCACCTATTTGACAAATTATTTCCTTTGGTTATTTTCATCCGCGACAAGTTTTAATCCTCTATTCCAAACATTTTATCTTATTTTTCTACGAAGAAATTATTTCTTACTTACAGTGGGTGTAGAAAGTATTCGTACATCGATCAATTTTCCAAAAAACTTTTGTGCGAAATTGTAGTTCATTAACTCCTTTTTTTATAATCAATGATATTCTACATATTCTCCGAAATCTCTAGAATACAGTCCAAACAATAATTACTAGTTTATATAATTTGCGAAATTAACAAGAAAATACGAAAAATTGGTAGAAATATAGAAGCAATAAGTATTCGCACGGTTCTTATGACGAACAACGTACAGTAGAATTTGTAACATAAGGACATCAGTTTATTGCTTCGTGAGAATTAGAAAACATTAAATTTTCAGTAAAAGAGACTTAAAAAATGCTCTAATAAAGAAATGAAAGAAGATCCCACCACGGGTAACATCGACATTTATGATAGTTAATTTAATGCCTAGAAGAGTTGCAGTAATTATAAAATCAAAAAGAAATCCCACGAAGTATTAATTATTTATGAATTAATGTAAATTTCGTTTTTTTTTAAAATGAAATTTTAAAAATTTAACACTTGTACGAATACTTATTGCTTCTATATTTCTATCGATTTATTGTTTTTTTTTGTTGATTTCTCACTTATACAAAATACCTTTTCGTACTGTATCTATTCTAGAGATTTCCAAGAATATGTAGAATATCATTGTTTATAAAAAAAAGTTAATAAATTACAAATCACATAGCTTTTTTGGAAATTGATCGATGTATGAATACTTTCTACACCCGCTGTATACAGAATAAACATTGGCCTGCCTGATTATCTCTTTTATTTAGAATTGTACGAAAGACATTCCTCAAAATTTTTGATAGTAGTTTCCTATTCTAAGGCACACATGAGATTTTAGATCGCAAGGAGAAATATAGATGATATTCCCTCGTCTAGGATGCAGAGTGGCTATGATTAAACGTTGCAAATAATTGAAACGTTCAGTTCAATTATGGAATTTGCTGATATACTTGGCAAAGGAAGAAATTTTCATTTTTCAACAATTAAAATATTAAGGAGGCAAGGAAGCCAATTTTTATTATTTTCCACTTGCAAATAATTGAAACGTTCAGTTCAATTATGGAATTTGCTGATATGCCTGGCAGGTTAGATACCTTTCCGATACGTTTGATTAAATTTTTCGATTCACAAGAACGTTCGCGTGAAAAGATTGGAAGACTCGCGTGCTCATGCATAAAAGAAGATTCTCGTGCATGGACTGTACACCTATCGCGGATTTTCCACCTTCGATCTTTCTTTACGGGCCTATTTTCCGATGCACTGGCTATGCCTTTTATAACCCAGGCGAAGACATGAAAATTCCCTCGGTCCTCTTGAACCGTGCTTCCGTATTTCTTTTATACGTAGACAACTATGATCTAGGTCTTGGCATGGTGGTACTTCTTTTTCTCATGAAAAAAGGTACAATGTTGCTTTTAGCAGTATGAAGGCGTATCTCTTGTATGATTTAATATAAAGCGTATATTTTGTTTGTGATAAGAATATAAGAAAACGTTTTTTCTTTTATATACAATACTTGATTGGTGCAAAATGGATATTAACACTTTACCCACCGCTTCCGGTTCGACATGTGATTAAATTTAATAATATTTTCTTATTTTCATAGCATTAGTATTGTATAGGGTGTCTATGTATAAGTTCGGACATACACAGGGTGTCAATTCTTCAACAAATTTCCAACAAAAACTTACTCTTAGACATTTTCTTTGTGTCGCTTTATTCTCGAGAATTTTCACTTTTAATATTTTGTCTGCCTTTTCGACTTGACAGTCTTTAAACGGCCATAACTCCACCAAATTACAGTGCAAACTTAAAAGTAAGTATACCGTTCGAAAGAGCGTTACATTTCCCATCTCCATGATGCCAAACCAAAATGTACTACGTAGATTTAACAAGTGAAAAATTAGGTCAAACTTTACATTGTGCAAATTTAATAAAATTTGACTTTTTCTGTATTCGTTTTTCGGTTTCAAAGCATAGTCGTTTGGCAAGCATTCTTCGGGAGAAACTTCCTCGAAGTCTCAGCTTTTGAATGGTATTGTCAAAAAAAATTGTACGGTGGTATTTTAGGGAGAAAATGACAATTAAATGCAGAAAAGCGTTCAAAATGCCCGTCTCCTAAAACAAAACTTATCAGTTCCCCTGCGCTGAAAGCATTGATTTTTTGCTTTGTGAAATCGATCGTGTTCCAATTTCCATATCATTTATCGGTACACCGAGGTTGATTTTGATTAAATAGTCTCTAAATACGATAATTCTATGGATACATGTTCAAAAACAATTATTATTCACCTCGTACTCAGGCTTTACACACGGCTGGGAGAGGCTTGAGGTGTCAAATAATCGGTTCTTTCCTAATTGGGGAGGCTCGGGAGTGTCACTAAAAAGTACATCAAACCCGATGTCAAGTTAATTTTAAAGTAACAAGTCGATTTTTGTTGAAAAATATCTATTTTACTAATATTCTTGGAAATCTCTAGAATAGATACAGTACGAAAAGATTAGGTATTTTGTATAAGTGAGAAATCAACAAGAAAAAACAATAAATCGATAGAAATATAGAAGCAATAAGTATTCGTACAAGTGTTAAATTTTTAAAATTTCATTTTAAAAAAAAACGAAATTTACATTAATTTATAAATAATTAATACTTCGTGGGATTTCCTTTTGATTTTATAATTACTGCAACTCTTTTAGGCATTAAATTAACTATCATAAATGTCGATGTTACTCGGGGTGGGATCTTCTTTCATTCCTTTATTAGAGCATTTTTTAAGTCTCTTTTACTGGAAATTTAATGTTTTCTTATTCTCACGAAGCAATAAACTGATGTCCTTATGTTACAAATTCTACTGTAAATTGTTCGTCATAAGAACCGTGCGAATACTTATTGCTTCTATATTTCTACCAATTTTTCGTATTTTCTTGTTAATTTCGCAAATTATATAAACTAGTAATTGTTGTTTGGACTGTATTCTAGAGATTTCGGAGAATATGTAGAATATCATTGATTATAAAAAAAGGAGTTAATGAACTACAATTTCGCACAAAAGTTTTTTGGAAAATTGATCGATGTACGAATACATTCTACACCCATTGTACATCCAAGTTTCGTTCCTAATTACTTCCTCCTACCTATGTGATTAAAAAAGCTACTTAGTAAGAAAGCAATTGAAGAAACAAAATGTGATGGTTAATACTGAAACGGTTGGAGTAAATGGTAAAGGAAGACTGCCAAAGATCTTCCAAAATTGCAAATCACCAACTGTTTAAACCAGGCATTACTGCATTCAGCTGTCATTTGCCTCGAGGAATAGCGCACTTTTTGTTTAGCAAGTGATTCAACGATGATGACATCAAATGTCGATATGCGTAGTTTTTGCCCTACAAAGAACCAGCATGGCGTTGCAGACGTATGCAATTGCCTTCAGACCAATGGTAGACAACCATAGATCATCTCGCCTGAAAGTATGTTTTAGTATACTTATCGCTTAATACAGTTAAATGAAGAGTTTAAAATGCGCATTCTTTTGTTGAGTACGCTATTAACTCTCAGTCAGTGAAATACTTTTTTAAAAACGCTGAAAGTTGATGCTGACATTATTTTTTTTATTTCTTTTACTTGTTTCACTTGCTTCATTTGTTCCATTTATTTTATTTATTTATTCAACAGGTTACACTTAGTAATAAATAAAATAAATACTCTCTAGAGTACTAAACACTAATACTAATCTAAAATTAAGTCTATATGGTACTGATTATTTTAGAATTCCAGTTGCGTCTACATCAAAATCTTATTTATAATAATAATGCTAATAATCAAAGCAGAATTTTGGTTTATTACGTCTCTAAATGTATAATAAAAATTTTGATTATTATATATAATTGTACATATAGAAAATCAATATTGTTTACAATTACAGTCCCATTTATCATCGAGAATAAAACGTTAGTCTCCACGCGACAGTACTAACTACGAACTTGAGATTGCACTACTCATGGTTGTTTGGTTTGCGCTTGGGAGAAGTTGTAGAACTTTCTGTGGTAATTTATTCAATCTTCCGTAGAGAATTGCTTATGGGATATAAACACAATTAGAAACGAAAATGTAGTGTGTTACTCGAGCATTCTCTTTAATTGTTTCGGTTTAACGTCTGGGCGCTCTTCAGCGAAATATTGCTAATCTGACATTCGTAATGTCTGTACGAAGTTTGTTTATAACTTCTACCATTTTTGTCTGGATGGGATGAAAGTTTGTTTTGTTGCTTTTAATGTTCCGATGAGAAGCATAGACATAATGTATCTATATCTACAGGGTGTTCAAAAAAAAGCATTCAATATTTATATGGTGTATAGGGCACATTGTACCGAGTAAAAAAGCTTTAGTAAACATAGGTCCAAAGGTCAACCGTTTCTGAGATATAAACATTTTTGTTTGGTAGTATCATGATTGACTTACTTGCTTCCATCGCATGCGATGTTTATGTCAGTGTTTATAAATTGCGTTCCGAATGTTTCTATTCAAGAACCAGTTGCATGGCCTCCTCGATTACCCGATTTAAATCCTTTGGACTTCTTTTTATGGGGATATTTAAAAAGCCAAGTGTATTCCACGCCGATAAATGACTTAGAAGAACTACGTAACCGAATCCACCATGCTTGTCAAATAATTCGACAGAAATGTGGGATTTCCGAGAGAGTTCGCGACTCTGTAAGAAGAAGATGCCAAGCGTGTACAGAAATGAGCGGTGGACACGTGGAAAATCTTCTATAAATATCGAAAACCCAGTAGTAAGTCAATCATGATACTAGCAAACAAAAATGTTTATATCTCAGAAACGGTTGACCTTTGGACCTATGTTTACTAAAGCTTTTTTACTCAGTACAGTGTGCCCTATACGCCATATAAATATTGAATGCTTTTTTTTTAACACCCTGTATACCCTTCACTCTTCAGTGTAGTAAGGCTAAATTAGGCTCACGTTGGCGAGGAAGAATATTCTGAAGTAGAACAAAACGTGATACTTTCGTGAATTGTACCCATGGCCTCTTTATAGGTTACCTACCATTTCATAGCACTTTTATTGAAATCGGCGCCTGTCGCTATTGACGTCGATCCTACTTAAGTTTCCGAAAAGTAGAATGTTGGGGGTACGTGTTCCGACTTCGAACAGAACAAAACGAAGTTCTTGCGACAGGTAAGATCTGCGGTTTTGTCGCCAGTTTTCGTTTCTATCTGGTCAACACGTGCTCCGCACTTGGTCCGTTATTTTGGAAGAAAGTTCGGGAAGCGAAAAGTTTCTTAAGGAGTATTTTAAGGGAGACACTAACTAGGTCATCCGACGGAATTCTCACCGAAATGAACGCTTGTCGGTCTCACAGTTGTTATTTTAATAAAATCGCTCGAGGCAGGACTCTAGTTTGTTGTGTGACTGAATGACTCGTTTCAGGAGTTATGTATTTTGGAAAACAAATTATCATATGGATATTTGAATTTGGCATCGCTGGTAATGTTTAGCCCTCAAGGAATGTAGCTGTGTTTGATTGTAGCTACAGTACGGATTTAGGAATCTCCAAGTACCCTAGCTGTAAGGATAGTCAGTGGGCCTTAGTAGAGCTATGTGTACTTAGCACCCGACTTTTCAAAAATTAATTTTTTTTTATAGAAAACGATAGTATTTCGTTAGTACCTGATTGTACCTCCAATAGTTTTGTTTATACCTTCTGACGTACCTCGCGTGGGCGACCGGGAAAGCCGCTAATCGACACGCTCGGCTGCACAATTTCCACGGACGAATTTATTTGTGAGAATTGGGCGCCAGTGCCAAGTGCACGTGTCCGTTCCCTTCGTCCTTCCGGCTGCTCTACGGAGAGCGAAACTCAGGGGAGGTCGAAAGGGGAAATAAACTTTGGTCCGCGTACGTTTAATCGAATTTGTTTATTTAGTCGAAACCGACGCGGGGGAATTCCGCGGTACACACACCGTTGAGGAAAGGGTGTGGTGACTACGCGCTGAAAAGGATACGCGGCGCGGAATTTCCGATACAAAAGGAAGTATTCGGCGGAAAGAAAACGAATACGTTACCGGCGCGACTTAACGCTATAGGGGGCCTCGCAAACAAATAGTCCGCCCTAGTATTGAATACAATCGAAAAGATTATGCCGGGAATTAACGGTTTCGCGTTTCGAAGGGGCCCTCTCCTTCGAAACGCGGCGCGTTCTCAAACCGCGCAAGGTCACGCGGGAGATTCGCGAAACGGACGGAGGGAAGTCTAACGGAGTTCCCTCCAGTGGTGGTCCTGTCACGGATGAAAAGGGTGCTCCGGAGCACGCTCGCGGACACACACGGTCGATCCGCACTCTCGCATCCACGCACGCCACGAAGGGAAACCCAACCAGTAGGCCCTACTTGAATCTCCCAGGTCTCTGGATCCCAGATGTCCTGGCGGTCCTCTCCGGGGAATGGTGGCGGTGCTCCCCCCCACACACACGCGCGATAGTGGTACCAAGAAACAAAAGGGAACTCGCGGTTCTAACAAGTCGGGTGGCTCGCTAGCTCGGCACACATGCATCCCGGTTCGCAGGTAACCGTTAATTATTTTCGGAAATCGATTGCGCATCGATTGCCACGCTCTTTTCGCCGCCGGCTCGCGGCTCTGCCCACACAGGAGCTGTAGGGGCTCCTTACGGTGTGCCACCACCATGACATCTTTGGTTGATTTCCCCTCGTGGCAGCTCCGAGGGACGATGGCAGCGGTATTCTTCCCGAGGGTGGTCAGTCCTCTCGGTGGTGGCCACACCACGGTCCTGGGGTGGAGGACACCGCGACCGGCGACTTGTCGCGCTCGCGCGAAGACGCGGCTCTATCCGCGAAGGGGGTAAGGGGGTGCGACAAAGGGGGTCCCTATTGACCGCGGTCCACGCATCCCTCCACTCTCGCGGACCATCTCCGGACTGGGGTATCCGGCGGGAAGGAAGCGAGGCCCTTCCGGGGGTCAGGGTGCTTTTGTGACGGGCAGAAAAAGTCTGCCGCGTCACAACCTCCACCAATTAATAATTAAAAAAAATTCAAAAAATGGTCAGCACCTGACATTGAGATTTTTGAAATCGGTTTTTCCCGATTCTTTAGAATTGTTTGTACCCGTTTGTACCGCTTTTCGTTTCGTTTGTACCTCAATAGTTGAAAATTGACGAACTTCTCTCTTACATGAATAATAAACAATTGCTTGTAAAATTTAAACTATTGAGGTACAAACGAAACGAAAAGCGGTACAAACGGGTACAAACGATTCTAAAGAATCGGGAAAAACCGATTTCAAAAATCTCAATGTCGGGTGCTGACCATCTTTTGAATTTTTTTTAATTATTAATTGGTGGAGGTACAAACGAAACTATTGGAGGTACAATCAGGTACTAACGAAATACTATCGTTTTGTATAAAAAAAAATTAATTTTTGAAAAGTCGGGTGCCAAGTTCACATAGTTCCTCGGTAGACTACTGACCTTCAAATGACTGTGTACTGTGTAGATATTGATTTTATAAAAATAATTTCTTGTAAGATTCACTGAAGTGGGTGTAGAATGTATTCGTACACCAATCAATTTATAAAAACACTTTAGTGTGAAATTGTAGTTTTTTTTTTTTATAGTCAATGATATGTTACATATTATCGGCAATCTCTAAGATAGATATAGTCCAAACAATATTTACTAATTAATATAATTTGTGAAATTAATAAGAAAATACGAAAAGTGGGTAAAAGCATAGAAGCAATATACAATCTACAAATATGTAGACTGACATTGTTTATAAAAAAATAAGTTAATAAATTACAATTTTACACAGTTTTTTGGAAATTGATCGGTGTACAAATACTTCCTACACCCACTGTATTTTAATGTTTCATTTGTGAAATTTATTATATGAATTAATGTATAGTATAATATGGTACACAAAAATCCAGAGAGGAGCGCAGAGATTATGCGAACTCTACATTATATTATTATATGATTTCTATTATGATTACTATATAATTCCGCCTATTTCGGATATTCTTTATCCTTCATTGCAATTATACTTATTAATACTACAATGATGATACAAATATATAATTAATATATATTTTTAACACAAATTATTATAAATATTTAAATTCCGAAAGCTAGACATCTTCCTGAATAAATATTTAAAAAAGAAACAATAAATACTAAAAAATAATTTAAAGCGATTTACATATGTAGATATAATAAAATAATACGTTTCGAAGGTTACGTTGATTGATTAAAAGTGTCGCGTAACGAGTTTACGGGCAAGAGGAATTTCTTAAAACAACAAGCCAACCGGCCGAGTTGTAAAAAAATAAGAAAGCTTTTCCACAGTGTCGGGTTCTTGGGAACTTGAAGAGCGCTGCGGAAAAAGAAATTCAACGGACGCTTTTTACCGTGAAAGCGAAGAGAGGACAGCCCGGGAAGTGAAGGAATTCCGCGCAGGACAAAGCGAAACGCTTAAAATGCAACTTGTCCGACGAAATTCGGGCGGCGTTTAAAATTTTAAAATGGCTCGAGCCCCTCATGAATTAGCACACCAAAGTAGACAATGAACTTTCCACGACTCACCACGCCCTCCTTTCGACGTTCGTCCAACATTCGATTATAAGATTGTTATAAGAAATAAAGTTCACAGGAATCTAATCACTAGACTGCGGAAGTTTATGCAAATGCATATTTTTATAGGAAATAGTTAAAAAAATGGGACCTAAACAAAAATTTGTTTTGAAATTAGAGTACTATAAACATACATTTTTTATTTTTCATATTTTGCATATTTTGCATATTTATCTTTAAAAATATAATAATATATTGCATGTTGTTACCGTTTATTATGATTACACAGATACATAAGAATAGACAAAAATAATATATATACTTATAAAGAACACAATAATGGTGATTAAACATAAGTGTGCGTAGAAGCGCATTAGCCGAAAGTGAAACGAAACGTAAAAACGCATAGTGAGTATAGACGCATATGTATACGCAATACGCACGTGTAGATCGCTTACTGCTTAGTGGTGGGAAATACAAACTGCTTCACATATGTTATTTATCGTGCTTATGTGAAATATCTATCTCGACAAATTAGTTTCGTCTATCACCAAACATTCGTATTATAATTGTTTAGTATTTACACAAATACAGGCCATATGAAACCATATTTCTGTAACCTTGTGTTGCTAATCGACCGTTAGGTGTGACTGTTTGTATTTGGAATTCGAATACTTCTATTCAATTATCGCAGTTAATGTAATCTCTGTGAAAAAGTGAATATATTTAAGTGTTTCTTACTTCTCTAAAAATGTCAAAAGTTAGAAAAAGTAGAAAAGCATTAATGCTAAATTGGATAAAAAACGGTACCAATTTTGTTATTAGTGACAACGACAATAATGATAACGAGGACAGAAGGATTTATTGCAAAATTTCTAATAAAAATGTGAAGTGTGAAAGGGAATCGCATTTAGACCAACACATAAATACCGACACACATAAGAGGAAAATCGACGAAACTGGTAATTCATGTGAAACAGAGAAATACATAGCAACGAGTGTTAGTTTTTCTTTAGTAAAAAAAGAGGTTTATTGATATACACACGATGGGAATAATCGCGCACATGCCGTACATGAGAATACGCGGGAAGCAACGCTCTGTGAGCCTCGCTCGCTAAAAACGCAAGACGATCGGTTGAACAAAACAAGGTCTACGAATTTCAGAGAATAGCGCATAATTCGAACATTCTAACAACGAGCTCAAGAAAAAATGAATTTTATGCAGATTTGACGCGAGCAATGGTCGCTATTAACATGCCTTGGCGATCTTTAAACAATGATACGCGGAGGAATTTTTTAACAGAGTATATAGTAGATCATACTGTTCCGGATGAATCAACATTACGAAAGACTTATTTAGATAATTGCTATAATTTATGCATACAAGTAACATACTAATATATTACTTATTATACTACATTTTATTCAAATTTTTCGTGCATATTTTGCATATGCATGTTACATATTTATCGTGCATAAACTTCAGTCTACTAATCACAGTGATCTTCTTCATTTTTGCGTAAAACCGGTTTGTATGGTGGAAACAACTCTTCGAAATAAATCTTGTTTTTTACATTTCTGCTAATATTTCGGAAACAATAAGAGATATTGAAAAAATTTTCATTCTTAAAAGAATATTCTTGGAATTTCAAGAATATATATAATTAAAAGAGAATTTGCAAATTAAACTAGATTGCGTTATTGAGTTAAGTTTTCTTAAAAAAAACTAAAAACGACTGGACCAAATTAGAACAAAATCTAATCAGCTCTAAGTTAGATTGATACACATCGATTGTATCATCGATCATTTTGATCTCGCTATTAATTTTGTAGAAAACGTTAACGAAAAATTTGTTTACATACATACATACATACATCATACATACACATAAGCGCGCGTACGAACAATTTGTTAAAAATAGGCTAAAATGACTCCAATGACCTTGAAACATCGAGATCTGCTAAAAAATCGATTTTTCATTTTAGGGGCAAATACAACAACTTCCCTATAGCGTTATAATAATTCCATAAAACATAAAATATTTCTTAAAATATTAAATATTCGACGAACTCACCTCATTCGTTTCTATATTCAGAACGATTGGAAGAATTAATTTATGTAAGACAAATCAAGTAGTTCCTTTTTTTTAAAAAAAGAAGTGCAATTGCATTTTGCAAGTGTATGGATACACTAGGAAAAAGATTTTATATTATATAATATAGAGTATACCATTATTCTCATAAAAGGTCGTATAAAATTTTCTATATAAAAGGTAATGTTAGAATGTCACACAAAATGTTCTCTGACGACTTTCTCCATTTTCAGTTCAAATAGAGTTGTTGTCTGTCCCAATTACCACAATCACTCTGTACAACACACCATGCGATAAGAAGTTACATCGCGTTCTCTGCGTTCAGAAACATCTCTGCTTTTTTCTTAGTTTTGTTGTATGGAGAGGGAACTGAGATGAATTTCAGTTAATAAGGAATTGAAGGGCAACGTTGAGGAAGGAGACGGAAACCCGGCCAAGAAATGTTTCCTTTATTACAAAAACATTGTCTTCCTCGTAGTGAAACCAGAAAGAAAAGTAACTGTCTGGAAATTTTCGCTGTATTTTCAAGAGCAAATGGACCGTCTCTTACGTATATCTACCTTCTGTGACGGAAAACATTATCCGAACTCACTAACTTCTAGATTTCGAACGTCGATAAATTTTGAAGTACAACAGTAAATTCAAAATTATATCAGAGTACAGCCTTCATATTTTCGGCTGTTGTTGGTTGTTGCATGTAAACTTTATCTTTTATGTAACTTTTCTGGACGTGCAGTGAAGAAGAAAACTTCAAGCCATGGAAATGACCTTGAATGACATTTCAAGGTCAACATAATATAGGTCAATGATTTCGTCTTGAGATAAGCTATATGTCTATAGCGTGAAAAAAAACTACGTTTCCATTTAAAAAAACAAAGGTGACCTTCAAATCTCGGAGGCGCGTCCACCTAGAAAAAAACAGTGTACACCATTTTGAATGTCCCCCCTCTGATAGAGCATGTTTCATTTAAACATTTTTTTCGAAAGATGAATATTTTGTGAGATAATCGCGTGGGAAGATTAGAATGAGACACCCTGTATATGTTCAGTAAATAAAATTCGTTCATATAAAAGATGTGTTATTTTTTCCATTTTTTTAATTTTTTAATGATTATTGAAAGGGTTAAGCGACTTTCGATTAACTCTGCTTAATTCAATTTTAATTAAATAATTTTTAATTACATTAATTTAAAATATTTACTAATTAAGTTGATTGAATTAAATTTGTTTAAATTAATTGGTTAATTAAAAAAATTGTAATTGATTATTATTCAAATCCTATTGTGCACAAATTTTTCTGAAAATACATTAGTATATTCTTACAAGCAATGTTATTAAGTATTCATTGCGCAAGGCAAGAAACTTAATTTTATTGTAAATTTTCACTAGAGTTATTTTGCACAAAAGTTTTATCGCAATTGATGTATGGCACTTTAAGAATGTTCTGTTGACGGGGATGGTTAAATGAACTTGATACGATTACCTAGTTGGCCTGAAAATTTCTGAAAGTGTCCAGTTTCATGTAATTATCGAGATAACTAATCCAATAAAGGTGAACTCCACTTACACCACATATTCCCACTAATGTGGACCATGCTTGACCTCCCATGTGATTACATCTCCCCTCTTTATCTACGTGAGAGTCTAATTTACATATAGCTGGGGTTTCACGTGAAAAAGGAATATTTCAAATTTGTGGTATCCTATCAAGTATTTTAAAATAGAAATATACTTCATTCCTTTTTCAAAGATTGTTTTTATAACAAAACTTATTATTTTATATCTAAAATTTAAATACTTTAGAGTTTTGAGAAAACAAAAGAAAATATTATATACTTTTATGTAACTTAAAGGTTTAAAGAGTGGAAATTATATTTTTGGAAAGATTAAATACTCTAAATATTCATCAATCAGATCAATTATATTTTCGTTTTTCGCTAGGAATTTGCAAATGATGTCTCGAATAAGTAATTATTTATTCTTTGAAAAAACGAATATTAAAACACAAAAACAGAGTAAATTCATGATAAACTGTTCATTTCATTTATCATATTACATTTATCACGTTAATCGTAATTATAGACTAACGATCAAAACTTAGCGGACAAATTTTTAAACGGTTCAAAAACATGGAAGTTTTCAACCGATTGGAATTAAACTCAGTGAGGAGTAGTTTTGTAGTGTCCTCTGGGCGTGTGTAAAGTTACATGGGCGAGGGTTGATGCGAAGGGGTTAATTCACCCCCCTAAAGGGGAGGGTGTAGAAAAACGCCTCTTTGAAACAGGCCAGGGATAACGGAAGGGGTTGAAAAATTCAAAACCCTCTACAAAATGCACCCCTTGAAATCTCTCTCAGACAAACCCACCCCCCACAACCTCCCACCCCCTCTAAAATACACAATTTTTGGACGACGGTCTCGATTTTGGACTCTCCTGATCCAGAAAATGGCATCACCCATTCCGTGCTCCCCATAGGCGCCTTTCGGAGGGAGGGGGGGGGGGGTGGAACAGCTTGCAAATTTTCAACCCCCATCGTAAAAAAACACTTCCACGCATCGGAGGGCGATGAAATTCACTCTGTTTGTTCTCAATACGTTAAGGATGAATGCCGAAAAGGTCACGTTTCGAAAACTGCCCCCGGAGCTGAAGGGTTGGGGGGCAGAGGGAGGGGTGGTCCACCCCCAAGTGTAAGGGTTGGAACGTTGTTTCGTGGCATGGATCACATGTCCAACAGTCCAGGGCATCGGGCTGACACAGTTTTGATGTGTTTTTCTAGCGTGAATAGGAATAAAATACGAAAATGTCGATTTTTTTTTTAAAACTTGCTTCCAACTTCAGGCCCATCTGCAGGGTGAACGAGCAACCCCACGTCAACGCCGTTTATGGTATCGGATGCGCGAATGCTTTATTAACAGATCCCCGAAAACTCAGATTTTTTGAATCACGCTATCGTTGTCAAATCGGAGCAGATTTGAAAGAGTAGTAAGTGGGCCGGACGGAGTAGGCATTCAGAAGTGGAGCGAGGGCCTGCACTCGTACGTAGTCAGCCCACGTTAAGTTGGGGTCCAGTCTGGTCTGAGCACGTACAGATGCAGGCCCTCGCTCCGCTTCTGATGGAACTTGAAGTTTTGAATACGAGATCTAGACTGTTGGACCTAACCTAAACTAGGCATACCTCCGTAAGCAAAATGTCCCGTCTTATCTTGGCTCAAAAAATAGTATATCTTCTTTACGGAGTGTGTGCATGGAGATGATCCGTTATTGATGATTCAACCTAGAAGGGGGTGATTCTTCAGGAAACAAATGGGTCAAAAACGCAGAATAAAGTTTTTCAAGATGAATCTTCATTTTAAAGAGGTAAACAGTTTTAAAATTCGTGGTATACGTGCCAAAGTGAAGAATTATTCGAGTGAATATTCGTTTGAATAAAGATTTATAGTGTGTATTGTCGTTCCATTTACTGATCAATTTATTCGTAAAATTGAAAAATAATATATACGAGGAAATTTTTATCGAAATGTATGCGAATAAATCTTCATTTAAATGAGAACGAAAAAATTAGACGTTATGCACGAGGAACAAAGTAACATCTGGTTAAAGATTTATTCATATGTTTTGCCATTATATTCACTGTTCAACTTATTCATAAAATCGGTTTACGAATAAATTTGTATTCAAATGTTTAGTCGAATACAAATTCATTGGAGTGTCATGTACATCAATTTTATAGCTTATAAGAAGATGAACCACTTAATATAACTGGCGAAATTCCTAAATATATAATTCTTAATATAATTAATATACCAAATTTTCATATTCAAGTAAATATTGATATAATTAAAATTAATCTTGGTATTAACAAATGAATATAAAGACTAAAATGAAAAATGACGTCTAGGGTGGTTTTAGGGACGCCCTGTATACAAGGACAGACTGTCTGACTCTGTTTAGGAAAAGTTAGCAGTTTTAAAACGAAGTGTTCGTAGATTTAGCTTGCTCTAGGGCACATTGAGTGCATACGAGAGACGAGTCTTTCTCCATTCACTTTTTCTGTCCGATGCAAATCTGTCTGTACAGTCGAACGAGATGGTTTGCGCACTGTAGTTAACTCTTCAATAGTTTGATCGAATCTCAGCCTTCAAGTTCTCCGCCCTGAATTCAATGGGGCTGGAATCCCGTTCGATCTACATCCTACAATGAAAGGATGAAATCATCCTCCCTTGGAGTTCTTAAACCAACAAAGATACTTTATAGTTTTTACAGCTTCCATCATTGTTATTGTACACTTTACTCAATCTTGTAGCCCAATCGTTTCAGACTTGATTACGAAAATATTTTCTTTTCAAGTTGATCGTTTGCGTGTAGTTTTATTAAATTGTAAGTAATATGGAAAATATTAGATGAACCGGAAAATAAACTCGTTTTTGCAATTTTAGATACTTGTTTATCATTCATCAGCTCATTGATTTTTATCGATCTGGCATTGGCAATTTGCACACTAGATGGCAAAACGCTATCGATAACGGGAGCGATTATATAATTAATAATTAAAAATAGAAATTTATAAAAAATTTGTTTGAATTTAATGTAAAAGAAACGACATTACTTTCCATTCCACCTAATATTCTACAGATCTAATTTAAGATAAAAAATAAATTTTGTGTACATATTTCAAAAACTATTAAGCGAACTTTAAAAATAATGTACATATACATTAACGCTCTTTAAAACAAAAGTTCATATTTGTAATTCTTTTGTGGAAAATTTCTTTATCTTCATTTTCAATAGTAATTATTTTTAACCTAATAGTTTTTGAGATACCTACTAAAAAATTTATCTTGTAATAATGGGCGAAAAATCAGTGCGAAAAAAAATTTTCATAATGTCCTGCACATTTTAGTTTTGACTAGGGAAGTTTGGCAATTGTCACGAGGAAAGATTTTAATTTTTGCTGAAATGAAGTTTATGGGGACCTAATCACAGTGCTGTTCTTCATTTTGGCCCAAAAACAAAATTTTAAATATAAACTTCAGTGATTCTTAACATTCTATAATACCGGGATAAGAAATTTAAAAAAAAAAAAGGATTTTTAATAATATCTATCCTACAACAAATCTTTACACACACAATGCATCAAAATTGTGGAAAATTCGCAATTTTGTGCACGTTTTCGTACAGTATAACTTTTATCTAACCAATTTTCTTCCATCTATTGTCAAATTCGAGTTGCCGTGCAATATATGAACTGTTCATTGTACAAGTCGATTAAGGGGGGAGGGTCAAGTAAACAACCGCTTTTTCGCGAATTATTTTTGAAGAGTGCGCAATATATATATTGATTTACAACTTATTACTTGTTATTTTGTAGCATCTAGATAATCTATATAATTTTGTTTTATGTAAAAATATTCATAAATGAATGAACAGTAGTTGTTTGAAGTTGACTTTTCGAAAATGCGCCAAACGTGCAACGCACAGATCACTCTAATTATTTGAAATCAAAAACCCACCAATTTTTCATTAAAATATAGTAATACGCTCTGCATCAACCTGGATTAAAAAAAAATTTTTTTTTAATTTAAAATTTCACGCCATGTTAAAAAAATCTTGTTATAAAAAAAATGATTAAAAACATTGTTTATTTCAATTTTTATAAAAACCTTTAGGTTGATGCAAAGGAGAATAGTTTAAGGAATACCTTGTTGCAAGTTTCATAGCAATTGGCTGAAAAATCTCTAAGCTACATTGCACGGCACGCGAAATTTTGTGTTTTGAGAAAAATGCGTTTAAAGTTTCCGGATCTAAAATAGTCGTTTGTAAAGCTTACAAATTATTTGAAGTTAAGCAGCTATACCAGGGCCGTCTAATAAACCTTCTTTTCCTCAAATTCGCTCAGCAATGCCGCTTGTTTCCCTCTTCCGGCAGTTCTTTCCTCTTTTGTCCTTTGGAGACTGCGACACTCCTGTCTACTAATACAGTGCATGTCATACGTATCGGCGAAACGCTTACACTGGAGTCCGATTTGCAGTTGTAAATCATTCATAATATTCAAAATGAAGGTGTATCTTTCATTTGCGTTTTGCGGATAGTCGCCTAAGCATCTCTTAAGCAAATCATTGCGAGACAGAGTGGATAAGTAAAAGCCTGTAAATTATTTTATACTTCGGGAATGCGATGAAATGATCGGAGCACATTCTCCAGATGGTAAACTAATTTTCTTTAAAAGAAAAAAGAAAAAAAGGTCAAACTTTTGAATTTTATTCGACCCTCCCTCCTAATTCCATAAAACAAAAAGTTAATAAATACAAGTAGAAATTGCCTCTGACATAAATAAATTATTATTAATGGTCAAACAAATTTTATAGTTTAATGGTGTTAACGTTTATTATTCAGGAAAGTTTATATATATATAAAAAGTTATGACTATACTAAGTGCTTTGACACATAAATTTAAAATTTTTCAGAAGGTGGATGTATGTATTGTGTTCCGAATTGGCCAGAATTCGAGACTAAAATTTGGAAAAATCATAACTCTTGATTGAGTAAACAGATTTCAATTATTCAAACGGGAAACTATGTGACTTTAAGTGGAGAATTCAATACAAGTTCAAAACTATCGATAGAGTCTACTTTTTAGTTCATCTTGGCAAAAAAAAATATGTAAAAACTTGCCTAATTTTATAAAATTCGTAGCTCTTTCAATAATGAACATTTTGAATACAAACTTTTTTTGTTGATGATCTCATGGAACCGTATAAAAAACACAGAAAATTTTTCGCTAAAGTGGAATCCCCATTTTTTAAAAAATGCAAGAATGATTTGTTTTTAAGATTTCGAAAGGTTGTCCCTTAATTTTGGTCAAAACCTGAAATTATCTATGAAAATTATTTTTCATTTTGTCAGTTAAAATAAAGCATGTTTTGTTCAATAGCATATAGGAACAACTTCTATTATGTATGAGAACGATTTCTAAAGAAAACAAGCAAAATGGTTTTGAGAAAAAGTGATCCTTAAAAATAAATATTTTAAAAAAAGTTGTACATCTAGATGAGACATGAAATTGTTGTCAAGTATATCTTTTCGAGATATTTTTGTGGAACGTTTATATCTTTCGATATACATATTAAATTTTGTTCTCATATGTAATAGAAGTTGATCCTGATTTGGTGTTAATATTAAGTGGTGTTTCTTATGGAATACAGAGTGTCCCAAAAATGTTGTAACACCTTGAAAGAGGTGGTTCGGGAGGTGATTTGAAACAACTTTTTCTTTAGCGAAAATGTTGTCCGAGGCTTTGTTGAGGAGATATTAACGGAAAACACTGACCAATCAGAGCGAGAGTATCCCCGTGGAGCGCTCGCGGTAGCGAATTAGCGCGGCCGCCTTGCACGTAGCCACGCCTACCGCGGGCGATCCACCGGCACCCTCGCGCTCTAATTGGTCAGTGTTTTTATCAGTTAATATCTCCTCAACAAAGCCTCGGACAACATTTTCGCTAAGGAAAACGTTGTTTCATATCACCTCCCGAACCACCTCTTTCAAGGTGTTACAACATTTTTGGGACACCCTGTATGCACATACGTGAATCGATGCATCGTGAAACCTGCTTATCACAGGAAAACGTGGCCATTTGTCGTCCAGCGGTATACAAATTTTCATGCAGATATAATATAATAATTTCACGCGGCAAGTTATACTTTAAACGCATTCGCGAGCTGGTATTGTTATGTCCTCTGTATTTACGCGGTTAAATGAAACTCGTATCCCTAAATGACTTACATTAACGCGCGACAAATCAAATAATTCTCATTATTATCCTCCCTCGTTTCATTTGTTAGAGAATTATATGGATGTCCAATTGCGATTCAAATTAATTGATTGAAATGGTGCTGCAACGGCCACTGTAGGAATATCGACTGAGTTAACCCTTTCATTCCCGAAGTCAGATAATAAACATTTTGTTAATGTTTAAGGATTTTTTTGTTGTCGTATTATTTTGCATTTAATTTGCAAAGTGAAAATTCTTTTACGAAATTATAACTTTACTGCTTGAAATATTTTGAGAATTTTATTGTTTGCGTTGAATCAATTATTATTTTGTTGCACATTGTAATATAATTATTAGGTGGACTATAATGTAATGTCGTTTTTTCAATTTAAAATACTTGTTTAACACTCACTAGCTCATTGATTTTTATCGATCTGGTATTCAACATTTTTTACACTAAATGGCAAAAGGCTGTTGATAACGAGGGCGATTACATAATTGATTAAAAAAAGGAATTTATTAAAAATTTGTTTGAATTTAATGTATAATAAATGACATTATTTTCCAGTCCACCTAATATAATACAATATACTTTACATTTATATTTTGTATATGCATTTTGTTAAATATTATTATATTATAACATAATATGTAAGAATATATGTAATACTTCTGAAGAAATAAGCAATACAATTCTAAAAGAATGAATGAAATGAAATATATATTTTATTTACATATATTTGTTTTTGCCATTTTTGTAGAATAACTTTGTATTTTTTACTTTTTTTTTAACTGTATGTCTTTTATTATTTAATTTGATTTAGAGGAGCGTTATTTATATCTCATTCAGTATAGCATAGATATTTAATTTTTATATTTAACTGTCTTTCGATATATTTTGTTACAATTTTTATATGTTTAGTATCGTGAATTGCCTTCTAATTAAACACCATTATGAATTATCTATTTCAGAATAATATTATCCATTTTCTGTTTTTATATGAAAATGTTTGCAATGACGAACAATAAATATTGAAAGATATTCACTACTTTAAATATGTAAGCAAATAAAATAAAATTTTTACACAATTTAAGTATTTCCGATATTTTGAGAAAAGAAACTGAAATGTTAAATAATTATATGTTACTGAAATGTTTGAAACGCGGAAATTACATTTTGTGGAAAAATTGAATACTCTAAATATTTATAATTATAATATATAGTATGATATAAACGAAAGTATAAATAAAAAATATATATTAGATAAAAAAAATGATAAAACTACTATATATATAATTAATATATTCATATAAATTAAAATATATATAATTAATATATTCATATAAATTAAAATATATATTAAAAGCTTTAAACACAATTGTAGTAGTAATAACGTACACGCTGTAATTATTATTTCCGCAATTCGGCTTCGAGTTGCCTGCAGTTCTCGTAACAGGAAACGTCTAACTTTATTCTGTGCTTGTTTTAATGGGTTATACTCACTTCCTGTACTATCAACCAAGAGTATCAATGGAACGTTCCAATGGTAGAGAAATTATATCTCCTTGACTAAACGACTCGTGCAGGACTGCACTACCAGCCGAGCACCTAATTAGACTTTTTCATTTTGCATTAATAAAGCAATAATGTAACTAAATGTAGAAAAGTACAAGATGTCTTATTCTGTTCTAAAACTTATTCTTTGTCGCCTATCAAATATACCTATTCGTTATAAATTTCTATTATCCACTTCAAATTATAACTTGACAAAAATAAAATAATTTTGTTAGCTGCTTAACTAAATTCAATCATTTCAAAATGACCAAAATATAAATGAAAACCTGTGAGAGCAGTGACTGTTAATTGTTAATTTTATTAATCCTTTTGAAACTTAAAAGACAATTTGTTTATTTTATTTAGAACATACATTTTCAATTCTGATTGCCATTCAAGAATAGGTAAAATCATTTTTAAGACAATATCACTCGATAGTTTGAATATACAATATTTCGTGTCCTTAAAAAAAAAGGAACGGAAACTTGAATGAGAAAATGTTTTTTTCATTCGAGAAAAACAGAAGTGTTAAGAAAAATAAAATATAAAATTGTCGGCTACGTAGTACTGTTGGCTGTTTTATGTAAAGTTTTATGTAATTGAATATCTCTGTCTCCATTGCAAATTATCAGACTGCATCAAATTTATACTAATATGACGTGTAATCTCTTACTATGAGAAAATGGGAAATTATGCTAAAACCAAAGTCATGTTTCTGCTACGGTGTGTTTAATTTCTTGGTGAAGTGCAGAACGCATTTTGACGAGACACTCAAGGGAGAGTGCCCTGACTCCTGAAATTCGTTTTTCCCCGTAACGCATTGTTTCTCCTGGTATTCAGAAATTTATAAAGTTAATTAAATGTGTTTCCAATTCAAATACCGTAACTTACAGTATTAATCTTAATCTCATTTGTCCTCTCCTTTCCATCTGTTTATTTTAATGTTAGTCAACCGTATGTTACTATAATTTGTTATTATGTTTATCTATTACATGTTTTTTAAGCTCAAATATCGTAACTTATAGATTTAATCTCGATCTTACTTCTCATTTCATTATTACCTGTTTATTTCAATGTTTATCTACTGTGTGTTAGTATAATTTGTTAGTATGTTAAATCCATGTAAAGTAATTTAAATAATAGAAAGTAACATACAGGAAGGCATATCATATTTAGAACTTTCCAATATATTCTTCTAATTTTAAATATGAAAATGTTTGCAATGACGAACAATAAATATTGAATGATGTTCACTACTTTAAATATGTAAGCAAATAAAATAAAATTTTTACACAATTTAAGTATTTCCGATATTTTGAGAACAGAAACTGAAATGTTAAATAATTATATGTTACTGAAATGTTTGAAACGCGGAAATTACATTTTGTAGAAAAGTTGAATACTCTAAATATTTATAATTATAATATATAGTATGATATAAATGAAACTATAAATAAAAAATATATATTATATTCATATATAGTATAAAAGTATAAATAGTATAAATAGAAAGTATAAATAAAAATATATATTATATATGTATATATAGAAAAATGATAAAACTACTAATTCTATATATATATACATATAATTAACATATTCATATAAATTAAAATATATATTAAAAGCTTTAAACACAATACAGTTAATAAATTCCTGAGTGATAAAGTATTAATAATATAGGGAAATCTCAACACGTTTCTAAATTTATTCTGTAAAATGGTCAAAATTAACCATGTCTTTTTCTAAATGTCAGGATTCGTTCCAGAATTGTTGGTTGGTAAATAAATTTAAAAAACGCAGTAGCTAACATTTATTTAGCATATCAAGCGGTTAAGGATTAAAATTGCAATTCACTTTATCGTTAAAAATCGCAGCGTGCACAGCGGCGTAATATTTGTCGCACTCTACGAGCAATAAAGTACCTCTACAATAAAATTTTATTTAAATCCAGTTGCATCCAGCTTCAAGTCTTGTGTTTGCATTTCGATGTTTTAAGTTGTCGGCGGTCGACGCAGTTATTTCGACGTTAATGATCTCGCTAAGTGTTCCTCTCACCTTAAATAAATTTTTCTTTTTATTTTTCCTGGCGGTTTATCTGCTTAAATTCCAAATGGACTTTTATATCACGTGTAGAATAACTGCGTCGCGTTATCGATTTCAGTTTAATATCTATGTCAATATGTGCACAGTTTAAACGCGTTATATTGTAACTACGACACTTTTGAATTTAATTCTCCTCGGTGTTGTACATGTTATTTTTAAATTACTTTGTTATTTAAGTATTGCAGATTTTATAGAGAATAAATAATTTGTGTTGATGATTATAGTTCTTTGTAGTATTTTAGTGGAACGCCAAATTACTGTAAACTGCAAAAGAAACATTATTTCAATTATTTTAATAATATAAATTTGATAAATCACAATTAATTTAAATTCGTAAAATAATTTTGGAACCATTCTTTTATTTATTCGGCCATCGTCGATTTTGTAGGGAATAAATAATTTCTATTGATGACAAAAGTTCACCGTATTATTTCGGTGTAACACAAACTACTACAAAGTTTATTTATAATATTAACGTAATACCTGTTCCATAAAACATGAAAATAACGCTTAAAGGGTCCAGGATTCAAAGGTTGAAATGTTTAAATATGATACATTTGAACCGAGATTATCTGGTAATTTTATTGAAGTAATAATCATAAATATAACAAGAAAAATATTCCAGTATTTCATGCAACACGAGAATAATTTTAATCCAAAAAGATTCAGAAATGTCCACGTCGTAATTCATGTGTTTTAAGATTGAAAATCTTTTTATTTTCGAACAGCTGAAATTCATGTACTGTTGCATGGTGAAAAATGCTGTGAGCCGATAAAATGGGTGGGTAGTAACAGAATAAATTTGTCCTGTTACACAGCTTGTCGTGAGATATTTTTCTATATTTTAATATCTACTGATTGAAACAATTAAAACTTAATCCGAAATAATTCAATATTTATGAACATACAGTATTATTCAGTGTTCGATTAAACATTAATAACAATTACGGTTCAGAATTAGTATTTATTCGAGACATTAATCGTGATAAATTTGTCAATATTTTAATATCTATTGATTGCAACAAAAAAATATTAATCTCTGATAATAGTTAAATTAATTATTAACAATACTAACAATGTAAAGTGTAAAGTGCAAAGTGTAAAGTGGTGTGGATGATTTCAGGGGATTTATGGTAGAGATATTTGAGCATTTATGGAGACTTTACTGTATGGTGAAAAATGCTGTGATGCGATGAAATAGCTGGGTAATAACAGAATAAATATATATGATGGGTTCTGTGGATTTATCGTAGAGAAATTTATGTATTTAAGGAGATTTTACTGTAGTAACAAAAGAATGTTCCATTACAATTGGTTCTTAGTACATCACAAACCAATAAAGATATCTTGTCACTTGATTTTCAATCTCTCCAACTCTTGCATATGCGCGAAGTCTGTAAATTTTATATAGAGATAGATATACTCAAAATTAATTAAAAAATATATTAGCTTAGTTTGGAATGAATTAAAAAAAGAATATAATACAAATTGTTTGTCTATAATTATGTCTTAGGTGTTACAATTTGTATTTGGGAGGGGTGACGAGGGAAGTTGTCCAAAATTTTGAATATCAGTGGGTTAAGTGGTTAACAGCAACTTTAGCGTGTTAACAGAATTTTCAATATCGAGTGAAGCTGTATTGAAGTAAACGGGCTTGGCTTTTGAATTATTTAGCGAAACTACACAAGCACATGGAGAACGTATCTACCGTGTACCGCACAGAGTATGCATGTTGAATAGAAGTATACACGTGTTCTAACAAAGAACGACGGTTTTCAATTAAAGAGGAGCCAATCGAGCGCTAATCGATCGTGGATGCCGATAATGACGAGCTTATCGAAACGGGACAACGGTGTCGCCGTGAATTATTTGGCTCAAACGATAACGCGTCAATGAAACCAATCAAATAATTATTCACACTTCAATTAATTATTACATACTCCGTTAGCACCTTCCTACCCAACTGGGTTAGCTAGACTGTGGATTTTATAAATTTGTAATTTACAGTAACATTGAAAACGCACAAAAAATATACATAATGGATGTCGAATATATTCTACGATTATTACAATAATATTGTTATTTTGTTTTGCATAAGTGCACATATCTTTTGGTTATGTTTAACTTGCACGTATTATATTAGTTCGTATCATAAATGCGTGGTATCCACAGTATAGTGATAGCATATTAGCAGTCAGTCTCTTTAGAAAATTAGCTGTTTCGTGTATACTTTTGATGCTTAAAATAATATTTTAATATATGCAAAACGAAATGAAAATATTATTTCATTAATTGTAGAATACATTCTGTATACAGTATGTACATTTTTTATGATCTCAATATCACCAAAAGTCATAAATAAATGTTTAATTTTAACAAAATGTAACAGGAATTATCGCAAACATTTGAAATTGTTGTGATTGTGTTCGGTTTTAGTATTATACATTAAATAATATAATATGAAGAATAATTACAGATATATAGAGTTATGGTTTCAGTTAACCAGATTTTGGGTTTCTCTGCCTAACATGAATTATGAAATTTAATGCATCCCATACCCGATGATTAGAAATTCACGCAGAAAATTTATAGTAGCTGTCTGTTATTTCTAACTCCGAAGTACGAGGAACATTATTTTAATCATGGGTGGTGAGCATATAACCCCGACGTTTGCCCAACTGAAACCACCAGATATTACTATTTACGATATTGCATTACATATTACAGTCTATTAATACATAAGTTACTTATGGTATTATATTAAGAGCTTTTAATGTGGATTTTATTTAATACATTTAATTATTTATGTATTTTTTACAAATTACAAAGTTAATTTTTTATTAACCTTACTGTTAGAATACAAAATGTATATGCTAACTGTCGTTACTATTACAATGAGTGTAGAAAGTATTCGTACACCGATCAATTTCCAAAAAGATTATGTGAAATTGTAATCTATTAACTTCTTTTTTATAAACAATGATATTCTACATATTCTTGGAAAACTCTAGAATAAATACAGTACAAAAAATTACTTATGTATATAAGTTGCAGAATTAACAAGAAAAAACAATAAATCGATAGAAATATGGAAGCAATATTCATACAATTGTTAAATTTTTAAAACTTCATACAAAAAAACGAAATTTACATTAATTTATAGATAATTAATATTTCGTAGGATTTCCTTTCGATTTTATAATTATTGCAACTCTTCTAAGCGTTAAATTAACTAAATTATTAGTTATTCGAAGTGTGATCTTTTTTTATTCCTCTATTAGAGCCATTTTTAAAAGTACTTTCCTGGAAATTTAATGTTTTATAATTCGTACAAAGGAATAAACTGATGTGTTTATGTTACAAACTCTACTGTACATGGTTCGTCATAAGAACTGTACGTATAGTTATTCCTTCTATATTTCTTTCGATCTTTCGTTTTTTCTTGTTACTTTTGCAAATTATATAAACTAGTAATTGTTGTTTAGACTATATCTATTCTAAAGATTACCGAGGATATGTAGAATATCATTGACTATAAAAAAAGAAGTTAATAACCTACAATTTCACACATAAATTTTCTGGAAAATTAATCGGTGTACGAATACATTCTACATCCATTGTAGATACGTTTGTGTTTCAGCTTGCGATCTATTTCGCTGTTATTTACTTTGTTTTTGTTCAGAGAACCGTTACGAATGCAGACAGTCGCGATCTGATCTTTACAATAGTAAATAGTCGAGTCGCCGAGCAATTGGTGCGGTCAAGCAAGTAAAAGTAAATAGTAGTAACATAGTGTTAAGTTTTAACGAGGTTTGTAAAGGAAAAATAAAAGCACCTGGCGCTCATGATATTAATTGATATAATAAAAAATATATAAAATGAACAAATTTCTTAACACATAATAATTGTTAACGCTACAGATTATGAACAAACCATGCACACGCAACACATGCTTCAGCCGCGTTCTTTTTCTGAAGTAAAAGCAGAAATGAAACAAACCTCCGGAAAAAAAGAAAAAAAAAACAAAAGCACGAGAAATATCACCAGACAGAATGGCCAATCATACAACAGAAAAAATAATTATCTTCAACACATAGAAACCCTAATTTTTTCCTCATACTCATACTCAACATCTTTCTTATTTTCAAAGCAAGAAATTTGTTGCACTTTCTATAAATCGTTTCAAGCCAAAAGTCGAAAAGGTTTAACTTTAATTGCTTCTTAAGCATTCTAAAAGTATTTGACGAAGTTGCTGGTGTCGCTAGATTCCTTCTCTATGAACAATTTACTTTCCACGGCGAGAAAAGGACGGGGGAACATTTTGTTGACGGGTTTTTCACAAAGGAAAGAGAAAATTGGACCGTAAGCGACCGTCTTGAATTTCTCTGTACCGTTTTCCAAGAGGATCCGATATCTTCCTGCTTTTAAGATCCTTTTTAGCGTTCTTCAAAAGAATATAATCGATTTTCTCTCGTTCTTTTCACTCCTTCGCGTGTAACACCTTATAGATAGTTTCCGTGCCATTTTTTGCACTTTTTATCAATTCCGTGTAATAATAGTATCTTTATAAGAATTATTGAATCATTGAATTATTGACACCTATGATGTAACATACTATTGACACTAAATTTAATATATTATAGTTGCTGAATTTCAATATTTCAAATATTCCAGTACTACGATTTTCGATAGATATAAATTTTACATTCAAATTAATTTTTTTTCTAGTGAAGTATCATTTCAAGATTATGTTATTATAGAAAATGTAAACATTATTTCTGTGCATTTATATTTAATCGTTTATAATTAGAGTTTAAGTAAAAATACTTTTTCGTCATTTTGTTACATTAAATTACCAACCTAATTTTCATTATAATGAATCTATACATATAAGTCTCAACCTGATGGGCGTTACAACTTATCTATGTATACGAAGTTAAGTAGTTTGCAAATTTTGCTTATTGATGTTCTTCTAATAGATTATTATTATATTTATTTTAATAGATTATTATTATTAATTTAATTATTTTTTAGATTATTTTAGATTATTAATCTAATAGATTATTATTATATTATATATTATTATAATAGATAATTATTACATGTAGAAATTATTTTGTACCTTTACGTTTACATAATTATTTTTAACTTTAATTTGTATAGAAATATTTACCGGCCGTTTGTAATATTAAAGTACCAACCATCGTAGCACAGATTAATTTCAACATTTTGTTTTCGCAATTATACGTGCTACTTTGTGAGGTGTGACTAAAGCAGTGTGTGAGGGAAGATTAATAGTATAATTTTCATTATGAATAGATTGCGGATCTTTATGCATTTATAGAAAATTTTAATGTACAAGAAACTACAAAATACACACAGAATTAAATAAATTCCTATTTAGGTTCAGTCTTTGTATATACCTTTACAAAGATTTTAGTCTGCATTAAGATCTGCAGTAATTATAAATGAATGGTAAGTTTAATTTAGAAATACACAGAATCAATTCCCACATCTAATCATTTAATCCTCTGCACTTGAAGTTTTCATTTTGGTACAAAATATGTAAACACATTGTACAAAATTGATATGGATTATTTCTAAAGTAAGCTTATCATATATTAGGTAGACTGCAAAGTAATGTCGTTTTTTTTACATTGTCAACAAAATATTTCTGCTTAAACTATAGCTATAAACTAGAATTATGAATTCAAAAGAAATAATAAAAAAATAATTTCTACATCTTCATATACATAGATAAGTTGTAACGCCCATCAGGTTGAGACTTATATGTATAGATTCATTATAATGGAAATTAGGTTGGTGATTTAATATAACAAAATGTTGAATAGATATTTTCAATCAATTTGAATTAATATTCTTACTTAAACTATAATTATAATTCTATACAAATTATTATAATGTAAACGATTGAATGTAAAGGCATAGAAATTATTTCTACGCCTAATATTAAAATGTATCTGGCAGCGAGATATTTCTGCTCAGTTGGAAACGTACAGTGAGTGTAGAACGTATTCGCACATCGATCAATTTCCCAAAATGTCTTGAGTGAAATTGTAGTTTATTAATTTTTTTTTCATACTTAATGGTATTCTATATATTCTCGGAAATCTCTAGAGTAGATACAATCCAAGCAACAATTACTAGTTTATATAATTTGCAAAATTAACAAAAAAATATGATAAACCGGCAGAAATAAAGAAGAAATAAGTATTCGTACGGTTCTTATGACGAACCATTTACAGTAGAGTTTGTAACACAAACACATAAGTTTATTGGTTCGTACAAATTTAAAAACATCAAATTTCTAGTAAAGAAGTCTTAAAAAATGCTGTAATAGAGTAGTGGAAGATCACACCCCGAATAATAACGACATTTATGATAGTTAATGCAATGCCTAGAAGAGTTGCAGTAATTACAAAATCAAAAGGAAATCCCACGAAGTATTAATTATTTATAAATTAATGTAAATTTCGTTGTTTGTTTATGAAGTTTTAAAAATTTAACAATTGTACGAATACTTATTGTTTCTGTATTTCTATCGATTTAGAGTTTTTTCTTGATAATTTTGCAATTTATATAAATAGCTATTCTTTTATTTTTTTGTACTCTATCTATTCTAGAGATTTCCAAGAATATGTAGAATATAATTGTTTATAAAAAAGAAGTGAATCAATTATAATTTCACGTAATTTTTGGAAAATTAATCGATGTACGAATACTTTGTACACCTACTGTATGTATTAGGTTGTCCTAAAAGTTTCTTTCGTGAGTTGCATTCAAATCCTTTCTGTGGCAGTGTTTATATAAATAGACAATCTAATTTCTTAGACATTATTGCTGTAACAGTAATGGAACGAAATGAATTGTATACAATTTTGTAATGTAACATAAAACATAAAATATTGTGTATGAATTAATTATTAGTAAAACGAAAGAAACTTTTGGGACAACCTAATATAGCATGTCAATAAAATGTTTGGACGAATTACAGGACCATACATGGCACATACTCGTCACAAAGTCATCCAAGCGTACTTTTTCAAACTACGTAATTTCACGACCGACAGAATTTTTCAATCCCTGGAAGTTCCTCGGTCCCTTGAGCCTTGATAGCTTTCAGGAATCGAATTTCACTTCGGATTTGCTTTCGAGACAAAAATTCGCTGCTACCAAACTTTTCATCGGGTCACAGCTCTTTGTATTCTACGTAGTACCATTTTTCCATTACTGTGTAAGCGTCAGAGACGGGCGAAATTTGATTCGAATAACAAATTGACGTATCACGCCAACGTTGCACGAATTTATTCGCGACGTTTATGCGATTGAACAGTTCAATCTGTCTTTATCCATTGTGAAATATTGCCCTCCATAATTTCAATTCCAACCTCTATTGAACGAGTAGGAGATAAAATCTCCATCTTTTTTTCCTCTCACTTGATATTTTTATTTACATCAGAATTTTTACCAAGATTATGGATGTGTTTAAATTACACGATAACATTTTCAACTTATTTAATTGATATTATTAATCTTAACTCTTTGCGCTCGAAGCATTTTTCTATATAGCATTCCATTAAAAAGAATTAGATTGACCTCCAGATCTCTTGTATTACTCCACCCACAAGAAAACAATCATTACTACATGATTTAGCCCGTCCAACCAAGCAACTTTTGTAGAAACAGATTCTTAATAACTACAACATATTTCGAGATATCCTGCTGTACTCATTTAAGAAAAAAAAGAAAAACACCCTTGTATATATAAACGAATTTCAGAAACTCACAAATTTTGTGTATTGTTGTTCTTGTAACAGATTACAACTCCACTTGACAATTATTACATGTAAAAATTATTTTCCTATCATTTTTCTTTATTTTTATTCATGTCTCTAATTTATACAGAAATAATTATCTAAGATTACCGAATCTTTCAGGTTGCTTTGAAATTTGAGTTTTTAACTATATGTACTCTCTTAGAATTTGTGACTGGGGAAAAATTAACTGTTGTATAAGTTTTCTTTATAAATGTATAATAAGTTTACCTTAGAAAGGCACAGAAATAATTTCCACACCTAGTAAATATAAATTTTGTAAAGAATGCTTTCACGTTTTGCAACGAATCGATAATTTCAATTGCAAAGGATTGAATTATTAGGTGTAGAAACTAATGCTATATTTCTTTTAATATAATAGTTTTATTGTATAAATAAAAAATGACGCAAGAAATCATATGATTGATAATTTTGCAATAGGGACGAGGTGAAACTGAAGTACAATTTATAACCTTGGTCTTCTTTTTACTTTAACGTTTTCATTACACAGGTACATATGTGAAGGTATACCATTTCCAACATAATCTCAGTATTCTCTTTAATTTAACGTTTTCAATTATTTATGACTGCAGTTTAAATAAAAATATTTACTCGTTATTTTGCTATGTTACATTGCCAACATTCTGAATCCTTAACCTGATCGTCATTATAGTGGATCTATATACATAATCTAAGTCTTAACTTGATGGACATTACTGATTTCAAAGTCAAGGCTTAATATTACAATAAATGACCATAGGTCGATGAATTTCTCTAAACAAATGCTACTATACTATAAAAAAAATACATAAGGTTCCATTTAAAAAAACAGATT
This sequence comes from Hylaeus anthracinus, assembly GCF_026225885.1. Taxonomy (NCBI): domain Eukaryota; kingdom Metazoa; phylum Arthropoda; class Insecta; order Hymenoptera; family Colletidae; genus Hylaeus; species Hylaeus anthracinus. The sequence continues at coordinate 9,598,732 of NW_026534329.1, read as the reverse complement.
TGTTGTTCACATCTCACCATTTTACTGACAAAACCATTTTACAACAAAACTATTTATACCGTATAATTTGTACGGATAAATCTAAAAACTTTTGTGAAAACATATTTTTGATAACTTCATCCCTTCATAAGACATTTAACCCTTTGCGTTCGAGGTATTTTTCTATAGAATCAAATCTAGTCCACTTTTATAATACATTTCTGTGAAACCAAAAACTCTACTTCGAAGAGAAACATCTACGAACGTTCATGACTCAATGTATTATTATTTCAATTAATAATTAGCTGTATTCTGATATAAGTGAAATTGAAATTGTACGTTCACAAAATCACTTTAAAATTACATGTGTCGCCCTAAAGGCGCCACCCGAGCGCACAGGGTTAATATTATTAATGAGAAGATTATATTTTTTATATTTTTAAACCCATGTCCTCATGGTAAACTTTATCATGCCAATTGTGTTATCATTTTTCTTCTCTTTTAGCTCTATTATATGTATCAATAATTGGAATATAAATGTGTCCTTAATTTATATTTAAAAAATTGAAATTGAAAATTCTTAAAATATTACATTGCTCATTAATAATTTGCTGTACTAGACCCTTTAATGATTCAATAATTCGTCGTTGTATGGAATGGAATAAAACCATGTACTTTTAACCATATTGCAAAATGAATTTCGAAAAATGCATCTTCTATACATTTTTGAAAATAAATTCGATACAGAACTTACTCCAATTTTGCTTCGCAAAAAATAGTATTTTATTTCATTTGGTTAATCCATGCAGTTGTAGATCGATAAACGAAAGGTAATTACTTTTTACGAGTAAATTCTCGGACGCCTTCTAGCGCACGTTTAATTTCCACTTTTAAGTTCCTCTGAAATGAACAGTGTATTTTCGCGTAAGAAAAAGTTTTCCGTTCGGCTTATACCCCGTAACAGGGAAGATTATTTCTCCTGGGGGTCGCGAGAGGGCGGAAAGAGAATGATTAGGGTGGATTCAACAAGAATTCGAAACTGTTCGTTCCCACGAAAGATAAACGAGAACTTGCTGGTATTATTTTGTAACTTCTCTAAAAACACTGGTCTCGGCCGAGTTTCTTGTACTTTCTTCAATTGCTCTTTCGAGGACAGGAAAATAAACTCCGTCGTTCAATGGGTCGGTAAAACAAGTGAAAAGTATTTCATCGTGGTTTCATATAAAGGTCGTTACACGATCAGTGTACTTAGAAAGTAGCTCCTATGTACTAATTGCAAGATCTAATAACACTAGTTTACAAATTTTAAAAAAAAATGTACATTCAATGCCACAATTTTTTTCTGATGTATTTTGACCTACTAAACACGAAAATCGCAAGAAAAATTTTTTCTATGGATAGGTTTTTTTTGTACGAATTTTTGAATTTTTTTTCGATTTCTTTCTGACATGCCTTCACATTTTAGGCCATATCTCGAGTTAGAAACGTCCGATTGGGTCGCACAAGACGTTATTTTAAAGGTAATCGAATTTCCAACAATTGCTTTTAACATGTTTTCCAATCGGTTCAATAGTTTAAGTGTTACGAGCTAATATATATGAGAAACTTTGATTTTTTCGGCTAAAATAGAACACGAATATTTCTTCCATCACCATGGAAAACTGGAAATTGTCAAATTATGTCAAATTATGTCAGCGCTATCAAGGATATTGGGTTGAAAGAATGTTGGGAGACTACATTTGGTTTTTCATCAGAGAAACGAATAACAGAAGACAAAGCAAAGGCCGAAATTATTTCTAATCGAAATTAATTAAATAAACGTTACGTTAAATAAACGCTATAGCAATATAAAACTTACAACTTAACACTCATTTTGTAAATTTTCGATCAATTAAATGAAATGATGAAACACGACTCAAAGTTAATACTAAGAACATATAAGAATAGCAACACTAACATTACTACTTAGTTAATGACTAATTAACTAAGGCCAAATTATTTCTAATCATGTCATATTATATTGAAATTCGATAATAAATATGAACGAAATGAATTTAATAAACGTTTCCTATATAAATAGGAGAAAAATACAATAGAGTAAAATTGGAATTTTTATATCTTTATGCACTAATTATTGCACTAATTACTAATTAACTAAGCCCAAAATTATTTCTAATCATTTCATATAATATTGAAATTCAATAATAAATATGAACGAAATGAATTAATTGTTCCTATATAAATAGGAAAAAAATACAAAAACAGAGTAACATTCGGATTTTTGTAACTTTACTCAATTGTTCCTAACTCCGGTATTTATCCATAGATTTTCTTCAACAAAAGCTTGTTTTCTTCGTAAAAGTGCGATCTATACGTAGGTACCATTTACGGTAGGGTTTGTAACGTAAGCATATTAGTTTATTGCTCCGTACGAATTAGAAAACATCAAATTTCCAGTAAAGTATTAGGTTGTCCAGAAAGTTCGTGCCAATTTCTAAAATAAACTCAAAAACACGTTTGAATTTTAATATATATTTATTGAATTACATAGGCGCCATTTTGTTCCACCTTTCCACCTTTTAAGGGATGTATACATGTTTTCAACCAATTCGATATATTCTGACCTGTACCACCTACCAAAAATCGACATGGACTTTCCAGACAACCCAATACTTTTCAAAATGGCTCTAATAGAGGAATTGAAGATTCCACTTCGAATAACTTAGTTAATAATAGTCAATAATTTAGTTAATTTAATGCTTAGAAGAGTTAGAATAATTATAAAATCAAAAGGAAATCCCACAAAGGAAGTATTATACATTATAGTGTATACTTGTAAATTAAAGTAAATTTCTTTTCTTTTTTTAATCAAGTTTTAAAAATTAAACAGTTATGTGAATACTTATTGCTTCGATATTTATATCGATTAATTGTTTTTTTTTTTCTTGTTAATTTCCGCAACTTACATAAATAGCTATTTTTTTTTTTAGGAATCTATCTATTCTAGAGCTTTCCGAGAACATGTAGAATGTCATTGGTTATAAAAGATAAGTTAATAAATTACAATTTTACATAGTTTTTTGGAAATTGATCGGTGTACGAATATTTTCTACACCCACTATAGGTGTACTCTAACTGAATAGGTAGACTCTACCTTCATGATTTTCGTAAAAGTGAATACATCGCCGGTACGCATGCGTCGCTTAGGTGTTAACGAGGACAAAAAAAATGTAGAAAGCGTAGGTATTATTTCACCGTTGACTAATCTCACTCCATTCGTGTTCGTTGTACATATACACCATTTCTCTTCCATCTTTTACACGTTGGCCACCTTGTATTTCGCGTCCTCTTTTACAAGTAAATTGATGAAAGATTAACTTACCACTTCTTTCAGCGTGCAATCTTAAAAGATCTCTCGTTTGAGGAGCGACACTACGCCATCCATGGCGTTAATTATTTTTTGCGCGTTCTGCTTCGCACACCCACCTAAATTAGCAGCGCCAGCTAGCACTTCTGCATTACAGTTTTTAGTTTTCCCTCTGCAATTTCTTCTCTTTTTTTTTCTGGTCACGTATGCATTCGTCTCTGCAGTTGAAACTGCCTCTTTGGGAAATACTGATACCGAAATGGTATCATGTTTTGTTTAATTTATAGATTGTTGACCTTGGTAAACCTCTGTGATCGAGAATTATCCTAAACGATTCTATCAGCTGGGACTATTCGTATATAAATAAATTCGATTTTTATTTTGCACTTTGATTTGATTTTTATTTTTATTTTGCTTTTTTCAATTATTAACTTTTACTTGGTTTAATTATATATTTATTATATGTTAATTGGAATTTGTCCAAGATTCCCGAATACGTCGCTTCAAAATTGATTTCAATTTTCCAATGAGTCATTAGATTGGTAAACATTTTTTATTTTGATTAAACCAGTATTAAAGAATCAGAGAAATCTGATATCATTTGTGGAATGAATTCTGTCTAGTAAGTTGTACTGCAATAAGGTTTATAGTATAATATAATATATAATATATATAATAGTATACTATAATGAGTTTATAGTAAAATAAGGTTCAAGGTCAAATCCAAGGTCGCCATTGCCTTCCTTGTTGAAAGTTACCTAAGGTGTGACCTTTATTTTTTTGTTTTATCACTAAATTCGCGAGATATCTAGGGATTTCCATACTTTTTCCCCACTCTGCATGTAGGATGTCTCAATTCTAGTTAAATTATATTCATGTAATTTTAAATTATCAACTTTACTATAATATATTGCAAACATTAAATTTTTATTTTGAAGTTATCTTATTTAATTTATTTTTACACCAGGTTAGCGTAATAGCTGTTTATTTTTAGTTTTGAATTTATACAATTTCATTAAATCTCAGGACACGTGATTGTGTATATTATTTTATTATTATTATTATGTATACTCCTAGTAGTATTATCTATTCTTATCTAGTATTATCTATACTATATATGTAGTCTCCAAGCCAAGATTTTCTCGTAAAACAGTTTTTTTCTTTTTTTAATACTCATGCCATAAAAGTACAAGTTCTACAATTTTAATTATTTTAAATATATTTATTTAAAGTCGCTTCAACAAGAGAGGTTATATAAATTATAAATTACATGTTACAAACTTTGGTTTTAGTCAGTACAGTATACATTGTTGATACTGTTAAATTTTATCAATTAATTTGATATTCTTAAAAACCTGGATAACTTTGTTCTCAGCCCGCTACTTCATTTTAAATTAAACTTAAAATTATCATTTAAATTTGATTTGGTCCTTTCACTTGCAATTAGACAAATTTGATGGTCGATTAGACTGTAGTAAATAGAATATGCGACTTTACATGATTCACACAATGTTTCTGTTCTTAATCGTGATAACTAGACTGCGGATCTTTATGCATTTCCAGGAAATTTGAATTTGCAAGAACCTACAAAATGAAAACAATATGCAAGAATATAAAAAAGATTGAAAGTAAAGTTCGTGTTGTAATATTTGTAGAATAAAATAAATTCCTATTTAGGTTCAATTTTTGTAGGCACGTTCGCGAAGATTTTATTTTGCATAAAGATCCGCAGTCTAGTGATAACATTTATTCTTTCTTACGATTAAAGTGATTGGAACATGGTATTTGAGATAAAGAATTTTAAATATTGTGTTTTCTTACGTACATATTTATCCATGTATACCATTTAAAAGATTTCAACAGGTAGCTCGTAGAAACTTGTGAAATGTATTTATATAGCTGCTCTTGGTATATGCTCTTCAAGGCTGGCGATTTCTGGTATAAATTCAGGTTCTTGGTGACAAGACCAAACGCTTCCAAGCAGCACCCAGGGGACCACGGAAACAAAACTTTCCCTGGAATGCATTCACAACTCTCCAATAAAAGTACTCGAATAGGCATTTTTCTTTGCGTTGCTTTAAGGGGTTAGTTGCAATCAGAAAATGAAAACGGACACTTTCTTGTGTGTTTTTTTTAAGGTATTAAATAATAATTTTTATTAATGAAATTTAAATTTATGACAAAATATATCTTAAAGAACTGTGAACAAATTTTTGTTTTAAAAAGAGGCTAATTCATTCCGTCATAACAGGCGATGGTGTGTGTGGCTATTTTGTTTGCGGTGAGCAAGATTTCTCCAAACTGGTATACCTGAAACCAAAACTAAAGGTAGATTTAAAAAATACAGTGACTCTCAGAAATATTCGGACACCAGTGTATGTTTAGCTTTATGGCTTAATATCATAGTTATTAAAAACGCAATCGTCTTCGTTACTTTTTCCAATAATAAATCATTTATTAACATTATTAAAGATATATATGTAGGAGTGGGAATGTGTCCGTGTGCGTGAGAGAGGAAGAGAGAGAGAACGTTAGCTATAGGATAGGTATAAGGATATTGTAACGTAGCTTTAGTTTAGTTTCATTTATGAGCTGGCCACTTGGGCTGATGTTGTCCAGGCGCGTCTCGACGAGGCCGCCTAGAACAACGTTCCCCTGCCTGGGAAAAACCCTGGGTAGAGTTTAACTTTAAGGAGAGTTAGAAAAAGAAGCGTTGGAGGCAGATTGAGTTGAGCAGTCGAAGGGTAATGACGGCGCGAATAGACGTAGAGTGGATCGTTGAGCGGACTCTGTTCATTTTAGTTTCATTAATAGTTAAGTTAGTATTTTATAAATAAAGTAACATATAATAAATCCTACATATACGTTATCCAAAAATTTACATGAATTATAACAATAAACAAACGAAAGAATACCGCATTTTCGGGTCACAAAAATACTCGGACACTATGAGGAATAACATTTATTAATTAAAATTAAATATTATATGTTCCACATTAATATTTTGTTGCAAATCCCTTTTGTTTTATAATATGTCTTAATCGATTCGGCATATTAGAAATTATTTTTTTTGAATATCCTGTCGAAATGGATGCCCATTCTTCTTGAAGCCTAATTTTAAGTTCTTCTTTGGAACAAATGGGTGTCTTGCGAATTCGTTGGTTCAACTTGTCCCATCAGTTTTCTATAGGGTTAAGGTTTGGTGATTGTGGAGGTGGATGAAGGACTTTGGGGCAATTATACAATAAAAATTCTTAGACAATGCGCGATTTATATTTAAAATCATTACCCTGGTAAAATTTAAAATCTTCAGCAATCCCCATTTATTTTGCACTTTGTTTTAAATTGCTTTTTAAAAGATTCAAATAAGCATTCTTATCCATGATGCTATCGATAAAAATTAAATTGCCAACGCCGGAAGTCGAAATGCATCCCCACACCATTACAATGCCTCCTCCGTGTTTTATCGTACCCGAAAATATGATATTCTTTCGTTTGTTTATTGCTATAATGTAATTTATGTAAATTTTTGGATTAATGTATATATCTTTAATAACATTAATAAACTTTAATAACATTAATGACTTATTATTAGAAAAAGTAACGAAGACAATTGCTTTTTTAATAACTACGATATTATGTCATAAAGCTAACCATACACTACTGCCGGATATTTCTGGGAGTCACAGTATATTAGACTAACGGGTCCCTGATCGAAGGATTTTGGAAAAAATTAATTTAAAACAAAGTGACATACATTTAAAGTTGAAGTTCAATTTTCATTATAAAATTAAGTGATTAAATAGAGAATAAAAAGAAAAGTATGTAAGAAAATAAAAAATCCTTCGATCAGGGACCCGTTAGTCTAATATACTGTGAATCTTCTCTCAAATGGCATAATTTTGGAATCTTAACAAATTTTATTAATTTTCTACTGCTTACGTCAGATTTATGTACACAATTTTTTTTTTTTAAAAGCTTATGTATTTTATGTCGAGTCCATAAAATGTATTTGGTTCGTTTAGTGTTATTATAAACAATTCTTACAGATACCTTCTGTTTCAAGGCCGTAGTGGCTAATCCCTTAACCCATTGCCATCTCGTTTAATTTGTAACCGTTCATGGAAAAATAAAAAAATCTTATAAAATATACTATAATTAGTAACACTAAACCTACCACGACCAGTCAAATGACAGTTTTCAAACTTTTGTGTATAGTTCTTATATGCAATATGCTAAGTATATGTATACAATTGTTTCATGCATTATTCAACTTAATTTCACGTTAAATATTTTTTGTATAGCTATTTAATCGGTGTACATACTATAAAAAATATATATGTATATATTAACTTTCACTTGGTTTAATTATATATTTATTATGTATTAATTGGAATTTGTCCAAGATTCAATTGATTTCAATTTTCCAGTAAGTCGTTAGATTGGTAAATATTTTTGATTTTGATTAAACCAGTATTAAAGAGTCAGAGAAATCTAATATCATTGATACAAAACTGTATACAGAACTGTACACAAAAGTTTGAAAACTGTCAATTTACGGGTCGTGGTAGGTTTAGTATTACTAATTATAGTGTTACGTTCCCGTTCTAAATTTCCTTATTTGGAGTCGGATGTGCGCACCCGGTATTCTTCGCGTAGGCATAGGAATTCGAGACCAATGCGAAGCTAGGTCGTAGTCCCTCGGAAATCTCGGAATCGTGCAATGTACTTCCCCGCCACCCCTTGCCCTATGATTTTTGGGTATAAAAATGGTGACGACGAAGGCATATCGGATCTAGTCAAAGTCTAGAAAGGGTTCCGTACACGTCTGTGCGTGCTCTTACGATATTTCTACACGAGGAAACTTAGTGAGATCGGGTTCAAGTCCCCTTCGAGCAAATTTTAACCATACAGTGCGTAGTCTACTGTTAGGCATTTATTTTATCGTTGTAGTCGTCCTCCGTTTGCTTGCGTTCGTGAAAACCGAGAAGGATTAGATTCTAGCTTCGCGGAATCGAAACTATATTTTTAAACTCAGTTCATATTTGTAACATTAGCTTACCATTAGTACACCGCGACAATTACTCTTATAACAATTGTATGTCCCGGTGCATATCAGAATATATATATAATATCATTTTTAATTAGTGTTGATGAATTATAATACCAAATCCAGTACCCACTAAGATGTACCTTTGCCGCTCGAGGTACATAAAAAACTGTTACGAGGCCTAATACTAACATTTCCTGCGGTTCCCCGCGTTAGCCATACGTAGGTTCGTCCTCGATAACCAACTTCCTGGAGCTCCCTACGTTAGTCATACGTAGGTTCGTTTCCGCGTCTACTTCCTCAAGGCACCCAGTGTTACCTAACAACACTGGTCAAGCCATTAACACAAACCATATACCAATAGGAAAGCCCCGGCTACGCAGCTGCCTCCTCCGGCTCGTAACAATAGTATATTTTATAATATTTTTTTTATTTTTCCATGAACGGTTACAAATTAAACGAGATGGCAATGGGTTAAAGGATTATGCCACTTCGGCCTTGAAACAGAAGGTATCTGTAAGAATTGTTTATATCAACACTAAACGAACCAAATAAATTTTATCCACTCCACATAAAATACATGATAAGCATTAAAAAAAAAATTGTGTACATAAATCTGACGTAAGCAGTAGGAAATTAATGAAATTTGTTAAGATTTCAAAAATTATGGCATTTGAGAGAAGATTATTTTGTTTTCAATTTTAATTTAAGAGATCACTCCACGGCACATCTACATAGAACGTAAAATTGCAATTTTTTACCTTCATATACCTAGAAAACTCAAATCAATTCTGTTTTTTAGGTTGTACCGCAGTAACATTTATACAGGGTAGGGTCGTAAAGTATGAGAACAAGTACAAGAACTATTTTGGTTTTCCACCCTCATATGTGTACGTACCACCGATTCTCATACTTGAAATTGTTAAAAAAAAATGATCCTGTAGATCTAATTATATTCCTGATTAATTAAACGAATATTTTTGAATTAGGTCTACTGGATCATTTTTTTAACAATTTCAAAATTCAAAATAGTTCTTATACTTGTTCTCATTAATAATATACAGGGTGTTCAAAAAAAAAAAAAACATTCAATATTTATATGGTGTATAGAGCACACTGTACCGAGTAAAGAAGCTTTAGTAAACATAGGTCCAAAGGTCAACCGTTTCTGATATGTAAACATTTTTGTTTGCTAGTTGTTTTGTTTATGTCAGTATTTATAAATTGCGTTCTGAATGTTCCCATTCAAGTGCCGACACTTTCGTTAATTTCATTTTTTCAATGTCGTGTACAGAAATGACCGGTGGACACGCAGACAATCTTCTATAAATATCGAAAACTCAGTAATAAGTCAATGCAGTAATAACTCATGATACTAGCAAACAAAAATGTTTATATCTCAGAAACGGTTGACCTTTGGACCTATGTTTACTAAAGCTTTTTTACTCGGTACAGTGTGCCTCATACACCATATAAATATTGAATGCTTTTTTTTTTAACGCTGTATATATACAGGGTGAGTCCGAAGAAACAGAACACCTAAATATCTCCGTTACATTTCGTTGTACAAAAAACGTCTTAGGACAAAGTTACACTATTTGAGAGGCCACATGTAACGGTCTAAGGGAAAAAACTTTCAAGGTCTTTTTTTATAAAATTTCAAGGTCATCGATAGTTTTTTTAAATAAAATGATATATTTTCGTTAACGTAATGTTGTAACTGACAAAATAACGAATTCATCCATGTACTACAATATGACCTACAAATGACCTTCAACCCAGAAAAATGGAATAAATACAATTCAACGTGTAAGATTCCTTTGCTTTATTTCTGTTACGCAAAATGTTCAAGATATTTTGAATATTCAAATTAATATTAACTTGAGCTGCAGTACATTCAAATGTATCGCAATACACAACATAATAACAGAATCGGTGTTGACAGGAAGACATTTATGATATACCTTTATCTATGTGTTTGTACACATTCGTGTTTACAACTGCTGATCAGTCTGAAGACGTTGTTGCTCTCTGATTTCTAATTCTAATGTTTCCTAAGATTTCCAATCTTACACGTTGAATTTTATTTATTCCATTTTTCTGGGTTGAAGGTCATTTGTAGGTCATATTGTAGTACATGGATGAATTCGTTATTTTGTCAGCTACAACATTAAGTTAACGGAAATATATCATTCCATTTTATAAAATTTTATTAAAAAAAGACCTTGAAAGTTTATTCCCTTAGACCGTTACCTGTGGCCCTTCAAATAGTGTAACTTTGTCCTAAGAAGTTTTTTTGTACAACGAAATGTAACGGAGATATTTAGGTATTCTGTTTCTTCAGGCTCACCCTGTATATACATGTCGAATTAAGGGTGTATTGTCGTCTAGAAACTTCAAAAATTCGATTTTTTTTCTTTTGCATTTTCTTATCATTTGGGGTTTTGAGAAAGTGCCTCTAAAATATTAATTTGAAATTCGTAGAGCTCCCATAGTTACAGAGGCTTAAAGGCTGTTCACCAATATTAGTGCTAAATGTATAGCAAACCTTAAACGCGTTTTTCTCGAAACGACATTTTTCAAGTCGGACGCAAGTTTTTCTCAAAAACTATTGGACCGACTGACTTTTAGTTTTACACACATTTCGAGGGCACCATCACCTACAGTCAATGTAGGAAGTATTCGCACAACAAGCAATTTTAAATAAATGCTTCCTGTACGAATACTTACTACACTGACTGTATGGTCTGAACTAGAATTATACCGATAGCTTGAATAATTTAGCCCTGCTCTCATATTTTAGTTGGCAATTTTCTGGGAAAATTAAACCTTAATTTTCAAACAGTTGCGATTCCGATAAAAAATTTAGTACTTACTTAAATCTAGTTCACACGATAACTGCATTCATATAGATTGAAAAAAAAATTGGTTTTTCTGTCTCAGACAACTATAAACGCCACAGCCTGTGCACCCGATTGAACGTGCGTCTCACGCCACAACCTGCATAACAGCGCATAACTTGTATAGATTTCAATTAAGTATTTCATAAAAATTTGTGTTGTTAGTTGAAACGTGTTTTATTATGCATAAAAAACTCTGGTACTGTAGGTTTGATAGTTTTCGCAAAATTAATTCCTAAAAATTACTGAAAAAACAAACTTCTAGACGATAGTACCCCCTTAAGTAACCTACTTCTTTTCGAAATCGGTTAAAAATGCTCGTTCCTCGTCTACGAGAAATTCATAGAAACACGTACGTTGAAATTTATGCGATTCGAGGAAATATCGATTCCCATAAAACCGAACACTAATAAAATTTAATAAAATCCACGATACGGCACATGCAAACGGTTAATGAAATAGTCCAGATTCCACTGTTCCTCCTTCGCAGTCCAGGTGTTCCGCAGGATTCTACAAAATTCTGATCCAGATAGAACATTTTCATTCATTAATGAAAGGTAAACAGCTTTTGTGTTTGCTCAATAGAAATGATAATTTGAATAATGTAATCGGTTTTATAATATGTACCACTTTGTACAATCGACAGCTTCTCGAAATAAACGTTGCGGATAAATTATTGGACGGATTTTCTATTGTTATTCGAATGAAATTCGCCACAGCTTGTGAGTTCAAATTAACGAATTTGGACGTTCATTATTATTTTATGTATGCCCACTTAGCATCTTCGCATCAGGCGTTTCTAGTGCACGACCTAAAACTGGGAGCTGTGTGCAATTTAGAGAAATGTATAGCTAGCTGCTGCTCTTGCGTTAGGATGAAAATGAGAATAAAAAAGAAAGTCTTTATTTTATCACGCTTGCCGCAAGTTGGATGGAATTGAAAAATATTTATTTACATATTACCAATTCGAGATAGAACTGAAACGTTAAAGTCATACATTTGAGAATGTTGAATTTTGCTAGAATTAAAATAACTGTTTGTTATTCATTTATTTATTTATTTATTCATTCAATTTGAAATAAATATGACACATATTTAAAAAAAAACACATTAAAAATGAAAAGAAAACCAGACAAATTCTTATAATTTCAATTTTACCAGCTTATATCTTTATATCGGTTAGATTTACGAGATTTTTGCAAGAATCTTTTTTTGGAGAGCATACGACTTCTTATAAAAATGTACCACTCATAAAATTTCAGTTATTTCATTCTCAATGCAAAAAGTTTTTTTTCCTATGTATTTTAAGTGGGAGGATTCGACCTAATGCGGAGATACTAAGAATTGAGACAGAAATTTTTAGCTAAAATTTTGAAAGAATTTTGATATCAGTTATTTCGAAACATTCAGAGTCTTTGGAGCTTTAAAATTTGGACGCCACCCTTTTAAGAACCTCTCTGATACACATAAATAATTAAGAACTCTGACTTCATTTTCAATAGTTCTATATTCCTGATTAATTAAACTAATATCTTTGAATTAGATGTACTGGATCATTTTTTTTAACAATGTCGAGTATGAGAATCGGTGGTACGTACGCATATATGGGTCCAAAAGCAAAAGAGTTCTTGTACTTGCTCTCATACTTTACGAAATTCCAAGTTCATCAGTGCTTTTTTAATAGGAATGGCGGATTATAGTTATTCTAAAATTAAAAAAACGAATCCAAATACATGTAGTTTATTGACCTTCGGATGACCTTGTAAGAAATTATTGTTGCAAAATCTGGGAGATTTGTTTCTAAAATATCCTACGTAACTTCTAATGATACGAAGATATGTCTCAAGAGGCAAATATGTGTTTTGCAGGAAAACATACTACGACAAACAGAAAAAGTATTTCAAGGTCATTATTGTAACATTGTAATCAATAAGAAGACAAATTCAATAATGACGTTAAAGTTACACGTACATGTAACCAAGAAATAATCTCTCCATCGACAGATAAAATAAAATGAAATTCCGAGCAATGAGGAGTTGAAATTTAAAATATTCCGCGCGAAGGCAGCTTTCAATTCCGAAGTTTAAATGCATCGCGAGGTTCGAAGGCGTTATCAATAACGGGACTGTTATCTCCAGCTGTCCAGTTCTTTGAAACTTTTGCGGGTATGTAGAGCAGAGACTTTTCACCAGAGGCGCGACGTCAATTTTTGCTCGCGTTCACGAACAATTTCGAACGGTTGTGAAGCTCGGTTGAACGTTAAACCGACACATCCTCATTTTCTCCGCCATGAGAGCGGCGGCTGATGGTGCGATGAACAATAAGCGCGGCGCCAAGTAATTCGATTTACCGCGCATTAAGGGTGGAGTCTGTCACTTTGGGCAGAAAATTGGGCTTCTCTATGAATTTTGGTATGGTTGGAATAACATCTTTCTACAGGGTGTTTCACCTAACTCTTCACACTTTATATATCTCATGCTTTTTTTATAATAAAGAAAAAATGTCAGAGAAAAAAACGTTGTTTGGTTTGCAGGGGAATATACTATGATAGACAAAAAAAAATGATTTCAAGTTTATATTTCCTAGGTTTTTAAGGTCCTTGGCGTTTTTGAAACATGAATACATGCATACATCAATTGTATGCCTGGTATTACAACAATAATTTCTGTTATAGCTTGAACAATTTTGTTTCAATGTTTCAATGTCAGTGCCCGAAATTTCCATAAAGACATCAATATTTTGACGAATATTTTAAAAATATTAACTTTACTACTTTTTGTAACTTTTTTCTCATCTACAATTATATTTAATTGATACTAATCATAAATCTACGAGTATCTGCTCGGAAATGTTTAGATTTTTTGCTGTACGAAGCGAAATATAAGTGCGAAATTTCTATAAGGCCACTTAGTTTGTGCTTAGATTCTGAGTTAATAAGTCCAGCTCGGTACAATAAAGGAAGTGAAACTCCAATAAAAAAGTATTTGCGTAAAAATTGATCTGTAAATTTATTGAAATCGTAATATTTTATATTTTAATTTCTAACTAGTAAAATGCCCCGAGGACAATTGTTAACCAGTGAAGAAAAAGCATCCATTGATACTTATAGGGATATGGAATATTCTAATCGCATAATTGCAAAGAAAATTAACCGATCACGTACCGTTGTAAATAATTACGTAAATTTAGGAAAAAGTTATGGCAAAACCATCCCAAAGGGGCAAATCAAAAGCTGACGAAGAGACAGCATTCATTATTAATGACATCTGCATCAAGAGAATTGAGAAGTGCAGTACAACTTCGCGTTGAATTAAATTTGCCAGTAACTACAAGACGCGTACAACAGATTTTAGAAAATTCCAAACGATTCCACTGGACAAAAATGGTGCAGAAACCAGCACTCAAAGCCGAGCACAAACAGGCTCGTCTTGATTTTGCAAAAACACACATGTCCTGGTCCAAAGAATGGGAATTTGTTATTTTTTCTGATGGAATAAATTCAATTTAGACGAGCCAGATGGTTTTAGATATTACTGGCACCATATAAAGAAAGAAAAAGACATAACAATGAGTCGCAACTTTGGTGGTGGTACATTAATGATCTGTGCTGCATTTATTTCAAAGCATTCGAGACCCAAGGAGTATTAACCCTGTATAATAATGCCCTAAGTTTCAAATTTGATACTGAAATTTTAAACCAAATTGTACACTTGCAATTGGGTTGTTTTTAGTATTTGGCTGTATGTATGTTGCCATTGCATAATGTTTCCCGAACAAAACTTAACAAAATAAACGTCAGCTGTTGAAATTGTGCAAATAATAAATATATTGATGTTTTTTTTAAATGTAAGTTGACAAATCAGGCTCCTAAGGGTTAAATTCGAAATTCACCTTTTCAAGAACCACCCTAATGTGTATCCACAAAGTGAGCTACCAGTTTCGTACAGCCATACAAAATTAATTGCAAGTATTACTTTCGTGGTACCTGTTTGCACGTATTATTTTCGTGTTTGAATAATTTTGGCCACAAACCGAGCCAGAGTGCAATCCCTCGCGAAAGCTCTCTATGAAAGAAAGCGCTCCGAGTGATCGCCTTGGGCTTCAATACAAGCTTCTAAAACGTCTGACCCGCTACCCCGAAATCTACAGATATAGCAATTCTGGCCTCCCGCCGATGGGAGTACGTTTTCGAAATGAACCAGTATCCCCGAGGCGTTCGTGTATTCTTGCGAACGTTTTTCTCGCTGAGAAAAGCCTCTATTAGTGAAACGTCCCGCGTACAAGTGTCCTGTCGATTCAACGTTGCGATTACCGAGAGCAAACACGTCTGTCATTTCTCCGTTTGCCTGGTCGACCATTAGCGTTTCAATTTGTTAAACAGCGAAAAAGCGGATGACGAGCAGCGAAGAGGTCACAGTTTCATTTCTACGTTTTGATTACAGTTTTATTATTTAATTAATTGTATTAGTGTTATGATACAAATCGTGAAATCATTTTTTGAAATTAAAAAATGTTAGGAAATATATCGACAGTGGTTTGGATCGTGGCAGCGACATCTGGTGATGTCGATTGTTCATTGTTTTTATGTGTTTCATGCGTACGATCGCGGCAATAGTCGAGGTTCATTAATATATATCTTTACGTGAATAAATATTTACTTTACATAGTGCAAAACGCGCGTGAACAGTTCTTTTATACCTTAACCCCATACCCAAATTGACCAAAAATATGAAAAGTATTAGGTATACATGTAGAAAATAATTCTATGCCTATACAATTGTATATTTTTATCTGTTGTTTCAGTAGAAATACAGAGTGTCCTACGTAACACTTTTCATGATTTTTCAAATGCTTGCAATAACCTGTCAAAAAAAATATTGTAAACAACTGTTGATCAGTTTTCGATTGGCTATAGATTGCATAGAAAAGAACCTGAAAAAGTCTTTTTTAGTATTGTCAAGGTCAACTTCATTTTTTCAAACGATACTTCGTATTTTTGATTTAACAGTATTGTAGTCCGTGTCAAGACGAATTCAACAACTATAGTGTACCATGACCTAGGGATGACCTTGAAGGCAAGGAAATGAAAACTTCAACAAAAGATGATAATCTGCTTGAAATGGTTGATAATAACTTGTGTTTACTATTAAACCTCGAAATTGCATTCAATTCAGAAACCTTGACTAAATGTAGTATTAATAAAAAATCGACAACAAAGAAAATAATCTCAACATATATACAGGGTGGTCCACTTAAATAAGGCCACCTAATTATCCAATCCAATAGTGGGGATACAAAAAATAACTTTAATTTTTTAAGATCAAGGACATTTCAAGGCCATATTATTATACATATCTGAATGTATTTTTTCATTAGTTACACGATGCAATAAAAAAAAGTAATTATGTATTAAAAAAAAAACATTGATGACCTTTGTAACTCCGAAAAAAATGACCTTCAGAAAAAATATTACTTACAATATAATGGTTTCTTCAAACCATTCAAATAGTACACAAAATACAGTGGATGTAGAAAGTATTCGTTCACCGATCAATTTCCAAAAAAGCTATGTGAAATTGTAATTTATTAACTTTTTTTTTATAAACAATGATATTCTACATATTCTTGGAAATCTTTAGAATAGATACAGTACGAAAAGATTAGGTATTTTGTATAAGTGAGAAATAAAAAAAAAAAACAATAAATCGATAGAAATATAGAAGCAATAAGTATTTCGTACAAGTGTTAAATTTTTAAAATTTCATTTAAAAAAAAAACAAAATTTACATTAATTCATAAATAATTAATGCTTCATGGGATTTCTTTTTGATTTTATAATTACTGCAACTCTTCTAGGCATTAAATAAACTATCATAAATGTCGATGCTATTCGGGTTAGAATCTTCTTTCATTCCTTTATTAGAGCATTTTTTAAGTAATTTTTACTGGAAATTTAATGTTTCCTAATTCTCACGAAGCAATAAATTGATGTCCTTATGTTACAAATTCTACTATAAATTGTTCGTCATAGGAACCGTGGGAATACTTATTGCTTCTATATTTCTACCAATTTTACGTATTATCTTGTTAATTTCGCAAATTATATAAACTAGTAATTGTTGTTTGTACTATATTTTAGAAATTTCGGAGAATATGTAGAATATCATTGATTATAAAAAAAGGAGTTAATAAACTACAATTTCACACAAACGTTTTTTGGGAAATTGATCGATGTACGAATACATTCTACACCCCCTGTATTTGTTGTACCCTCACAATTGAAGTTGTTATGAAGTTATTGTTATATTAGAGTACCAACCTTATGAATCTTCAAACTAATTTCAATTACAATGGATCTGAATACACAACCTATGTAAGTTTCAACCTGATGGGCATTATAATATACGACAATACTTGACGATGTACATCTACATGTACGAAGTGTAGTAATCGAATCTCGTGTTTTCTCAAAAAATCTAAAAAATTCCCCTATAGAATGAATTGAAAGAATTATCAAATATACTTTAAAATATGCTTAAAATATTCTAAAAATTATAAAAACCATAAATTCATAAATTCTTCTCTACAAAAAAAGAAAATCCTAAGGAACACTTAATACTTAGACTTCTAATGCTGTTTCCTCCTTAATGAGATAATGAAAGTTTAACAGGTCAATCTTATGTCAATTTCTTGAACAATTAATCGCATGAATTATTGGAAGACATTCCATCAGATGTTGTATGTCGCGTGTGATTTATGCATGGCGATGTACCTTGTCCCATTTCACTCGTGTAGCCAGACACTTCTTGATAGAACGATTTTCTAAGAGATAGATAGGTCTTGCAGGATCCATTCTGCATGCTGAGTTAAAAAGTCGTGTCTCGAGCGTCAAATCGCTTAGATTGTCCTTTAACCTTTGTTATCACTTCAAAGCTTCATTAGCACTTTAACATTCTTTATAATTAAGGATAAAAATATGTCATGATTATAATTATTATTTAGATATAAGATAATTCCAAATTACTTTGGGGTACAGCAATAGGAAAATCGAGGGAATAATTATATACACCTTTTTTTACTTAGGATGACAATATTGCCCAATTTTCTTGGTCTTCTTAATATGTTGGATTTTGTTGAAATGGAAGTCGGGATAGGACAGGCTTGGCTGTTTAACTAATTGATACTGGTTAACAGTTTTAATATCTTAATACGTCGTATACACACTTGTGTTTTTAGTACAAGAAGGTAACATGGGTTATAGTACAGTAAGCGCGGTAAGTTCGAACTATTGAACGTTTATTTCAACAGATTTTTCGTATGGAAGTAGATTGTAAGTGGGTGAACACCCATTGCTAGAGTTTAAATAATCAGCTTTTATAATTATATTCATCTTATTGAATAAATTAGTTTAGTAATTACATTCAAGAAATGAATCGTTTCCGTAGAATTTTATTAATTTTTATTAGTACAATTTTCCGTGTTCTCGCGTAAAACTAACAATAAATTGCTATCCATACAGAAAGTGTTGGTTCATGTCTAAGTAACTATGTACTATGTAATGAATTACAAAAAATTTCTTAAAAATTGTAAACGGTAACGATTTATAATTTTTGGCCAAGCACACGAATATTTAAAACGATTGCTACTATTCGGTTTTGTTACTAAGGATTTTCGTTAAACCGGTCAAAAAATTGTTGAAGCAAAAGTTAGTCGGTAGTCAGTTGCCAAAGGTGCAATAGTAACAATTGGAAGAACTTTTTTATTTGAATAAGAATATTGTTCTCAGTCGTCTCAATTTTTTTGAATGAAATACTACTAACTGTTTACGAATATATATTTTTGTATACGTTAATAAATGTATTTTTGTAGCCTCTTCAAAAAAGTACTAGGAGTCTTATTTAAAAAATTGATTAGTTTGGAAGTTATGAATTTTTCTCGAACACCGATATAGTCATCACACTATGCCGTGTTCTGAGAATTTTACAAGGTACCTGTGGTTGTTTTATTAAGTGACAATAATTCCGTACCGGCGGTACAACAGCTAAGGGAATGTGGAGCGATTGCTCACCCGTAAATTCGATGTTGTTGGATTTTATTCCACCCCTGGGAAACCGTCTGTCCCTGATCCTCTAAATATTATACCGTCCACAACCTCCCTTCCGCGACCTATAAATTGTGCAATTAATTATTGTGACGCAAACACTCTTATTTCTTAACGTTCCATATTCATTTGTCGTCGGTACCTTATTATTCTATTGATAAACTAGATATTCTGTAAATTTCATTTTGTCTATGACTCATAGTCGTTAATCAATGTCATCGTTGAGTTATAATGCACGAGGAATAAGAATAAGAATATGTATAACGCATAACTATATAAATGCAATTATTCTTACGTATTGCAATTATTTCTTTGATTATATAAATGATAGTATATAGCGATTATTTCCTGAACGATTAAAAATATACGTGGGCAGATTTCGTAGACGTTTTTATGTTTGGTACAAAAATATACAATAATAAATGTAGGATTCAGTTTAAAAATTTAAACGTGAACTTCACGAGACTCTTCCAGGTCATCTCAAGGTAAAATAATTAGCATCACCATGTTTCTGTCATCAGACTATACAATATTTGTCTAAAACATTTTTATGTATATATTAAGTTGTTTAGGAAATAATTGCTATGTATGCTTTTAAATTGAACATACTATATGTACAACCAAGAAAGAATTTTTACTATTTCTTAAAAATAGATTCTGTTGGAAGAATACACTACAAATGTGATGTCTATACTAAGTAGTGTCACTATAATAAATTAGGTCTGGAATTGAATAATACAAACGATTGCATGTAAGAAAATGAAAAGCATAAATGAGTCTCTTTATTCGGGCACCATAGTAGAATTTTCTTTAAATTAACAACCTCCTAATTTTTTTTTCGTATGTTTCTATAAAGTTTATAAACTTTCTTGTCAATTTGTTCTCAAGATCGTTGCAGATTGATAATTAAATAATTTCGATTAACTTTATCGAGTTTAATGTCACGTTTATTGGGCCACCCTTCGATTACACGCCATTTTCAATTAGTGCACTTGAATGCGTGGGTGCGGGGAATGTTCCAGACATAATTACTGCGAGCAATTATATTAATGATTGTATTAATCCCATCGTAATCCGATATTAGGCGCAAACAGTAATCCCGTGCAATTTCGTAGGCATTACACGTTCATATCCTGAAGCAATCGTCACACCTGTTATTGTTGTGGCCTAAATTGTTTGGAAATTAGAGTGGAACACGTGCTGTCTGTGATAATCAAAAGATGTGGGAGTAAAGGCCATCGAAGGAACTGAGATATTCAAAACAAAAGTTTTACCTTGTATACATCCATGTATATATGCATAAATAATTTCCTACGATTATTTGAATTAGATGTAATAACTGTTTAATATTGTCAAACAGGATATTTAAGTTTTTCCTTATTTTTATATATACAATTATTTTCATATAATTAATATTCAGTAACCGTATTGATATTATAATATGGTTTATGAATATCAATAATATTTTATGCTTATAAGAATGAATAATTATAACATAATATTGACATTCATAAACCATACCATAATATTCAATAATTATATATTCATTATTTGCGTGTGGTGAAACTTAAATTGTCACTTGAAATCAATTTTGAAGTACAGCATTAACCTTCATTTTTGAATATTTCAAACACATTATAACGTATTTCAATCCCCCTAATCATTTTTGTCAATACTTTTTAATTTGTGTACTGAGTTTCTTTTATGGAATTTACTATATTTTATTCTTGTCTATCAAATATAATCAGTCGATCAATTTTTATAATAATTAAGTCAAGCTTGTCCAAATTGACTATACAATTTTTAGCATTAATTAAAAATAATAGAGCCGGGTTATTATAAAATATATTTCTTATATCTTATATATTTCTCTATTGTAATTTTGATGTTTCTAATTCGTACGAAGAATAAATTGATGTGTTTATGTTAGAAATTCTATGTAAATGGTTCGTTATAAAAACCGTACGAATATTTATTGCTTCCATATTTCTGCCAATTTTTCGTATCTTCTCGTTAATTTCGCAAAATGTATAAACTAATAACTGTTGTTTGGGCTATATCTATTCTAGAGATTTCCGGGAATATGTAGAATTTCATTGTTTATAAAAAACAAGTTAATAAATTACAATTTTACATAGTTTTTTTTTTTTTTTTTTTTTTTTTTTTAATTGATCGGTGTACGAATACTTTCTACACCCACTGTATAATTATACAGTAAAAATTTATTTGTACAATGATAATCATTTGCAATTACCTAATAAATGAAAATGCGAGAAATCACAGTTTGATGGAAATATATTTGATAACATCTTGGAAATTTCAAGTCAGAGTGACGAGCGCAGTTACATAAATAAATGGATTGTTTCTGGTAAATAAACATAATCCAATGTAAAAATTGTTGTTCGAAAGTAGGGATTAGCGTGTAGCGGTTACAATTCCGGCACAACGACTGTGATTTATTGCGTTTCTCGTCGCGGTAATTTGCGCCTCGGTAAATCCCCGTAAATCCGAATCTTATGGAACGGTATCGGTTGGAGCACAGTCGTGGCAATCTTCGCTCCGCGAAATCCGGAACGGAGATCAAATTGCTGCCGCTCTGGGTAACGAAATTAGGCGAACTCGAAAGACAAATTCAGTGAAACAGTGAATTGTAAACAGTGAATTCCACGAGAGAACTTCGTCGATGCACGCCAAAAAGAATTTCAACTCTCTGAAAATATAAATACCGCAATTTTCTACCTAATTCTTTACGCGTGGATGATTACTTTTTTTCGTATTCTCTATTTTTGTTTGAATGTAGAACATTGTTTAATTTATAACTTGTGTTATTCGCTCCATTGTATTAATTTTTTCTTTATTATAAAATATTAAAGACCGACCTTATAACTTTTCAATTTTATATGGTGAATCTGAATCCCCTTTACTTTCATAGCATTATTGCAATTACGTTCTTCGTTTATACCCGTTAATTATTTTATTTCTACAGTGGGTATAGAATGTATTCGTACGACGGACAATTTCCTAAAAAACTTTTGTGAAATTGTAGTTTATTAATTTCTTTTTTTATAATCAATGATATTCTACATATTGTCGGAAATCTATAGAATAAATATAGTCCAAATAACAGTTATTAGTTTATATATTTTGGGAAATTAACAAGACGATACAAAAAATTGGCAGAAATATGGAAGCAATAAATATTCATACGATTTTTATAACGAACCATTTACGAAGTAGAGTTTGTAACATAAACTGTTGGCGCAGTGAGGAAGAAGACACATTAGTTAGAACTAATAAATAGGTTATATATTTGTTGCTTATACATAGTTGTGAAAGGTATATATATTATAGGTAATTAACATGAGATCAACGTATAAATTTGTCACATTGCAACACGCGGCGCACACAGCAAGCAAGTATGCCCGAACAGAAGTAGCGCCGCCTAACGGTGGGCCTCTGTAATACGCGTTTTTCATTTGATTGACGTGCGCTAATTATAATTACTCTACATAAACACATCAGTTTATAGCTTCGTACGAATTAAAACCATCAAAATTACAGTAAAGAAGTGTTAAAAAATGTTTTAATACAAGAGTGGAAAGAGATCCCATCCTGAATAACATCAAATTTGAAAATTTATACATTTGTTCGAATACTTATGGCTTCTATATTTCTATCGATTTATTGTTTTTTCTTGTTAATTTTGCAAGTTATATAAATAACTAATTTTTTTGTAATCTATCTATTCTAGAGATTTCCAAGAATATGTAGAATGTCATTGTGTATAAAAAAGAAGTTAATAAATTACAATTGAACGTAGTTCTTTTTTAATTGACCAGTGTACGAATACTTACTACACCCACTGTATAAAATCAAAAGTAACCTATTATTCTCTTCCACTTTTCCATTTTCCAACTCATTCATTATTTCTTCTTCCTGATAACACAAAAAAACAGACACCTCTATTATTTAATTCTTGTATGGTAAATCTGAATCATCTTTCTTTTATGGTATTATTGTAATTTCATTTTTGGTCTGCACGCGTTATTAATTTTATTTCTATTAATTTTGTCTATGGAGTTGAAGGTGACTTAATACTTTTACACGAAGGATCGTTATTTAAATTGCTTGCAGTATAGACTGAAGTGATTGGTGTCCATTTATTTTCGCACGAGTAAACTCCTCTTGAACTAATAGACCATTCTCGATATTAATTCTTGACCCATAAAGCTCGAAATTTTTATTAAACGTATGACTTCTCGAAGCTTTCCCCAAAAAAGATTCCCAATCCCTAGAAGTGGTATGCAGAACTTTATTCGAATAACAGATGTCGAATAAATACTCTGTATTGCGATTTATTTGCAACTTTCACTCGAATTAATAGTTAGTTAACTTTATAATTTGTATTCGTATTTGTGTGTATATATACACTCGTACAAAAAAAATAGGGAACACTTTATAAACCCTAAAAATTAGGCTATATTCCAATAGCTGTAAGTCGGTGAAAAATCATCGTAAAAATAAAATTAAAAAGCGTTTTAAAGCTTGAAGTTTCAACTTTAACGTGCTATTATGCGATGTTTAAATTTCTATTGTTTTGTGTTTTAAAAACTAACACGTAATTTTGTTACTTAAAATTACGTATTTTTAACAACTCAAAAGTCAATGAAAAAATTGTATTTCGAGAAGTTCAACTCAAATTCTGTAAACTACAACATGTTACCTATAAAATGCTTTTTTAGAAATTGTCCTATGATTTTTTCTGACCGATTTATACGACTTCGAACAAAAATGCGCATTTGTTACAATAAGTATCGATACTAGATTAAAAATCATCGTAGACAAAAAAAAAACAAAAAAACATTTTAAAGTTTGAAATATCAACTTTAACGTAATATTGATGGTTTAAATAAATTTTGTTTGTTTTCCTTGTTCTGTGCTCCAAAAAAGAATGCATTGTTTTGCATTGTTGTTTTTCGTTGTTAAAAATATGTAATTTTAAGGAACAAAATTACGTGTTACTTTTTAAAACAGGGAACAAAAAGCAATAGAAATTTAAAAATCGCATAGTAGCACGTTAAAGATGTAATCACAACTCGGAAAGATGCGATTACAATCGTAATTATAATCACAATTCGAAAACATTCGATTACAATCGTATTCGTATTTGCGATTATGATTCTGCCCATCACTGAAGTTTTGTAATACTGTAATAAAACAATTTTTGAAATATAGTGACTCCCAGAAATATTCAGACACCAGTGTATGGTTAGCTTTATGACATAATATCGTAGTTATTAAAAAAGCAATTGTCTTCGTTACTTTTTCCAATAATAAATCATTTATTAACATTATTAAAGATATATACATTCATCCAAAAATTTACACAAATTACATAATAACAATAAACAAACGTAAGTATACCGCATTTTCGGGTCACAAAAATACTCGGACACTATGAGGAATAACATTTATTAATTAAAATTAAATATTATATGTTCCACATTAATATTTTGTTGCAAATCCCTTTTGTTTTATAATATGTCTTAATCGATTCGGCATATTAGAAATTATTTTTTTTGAATATCCTGTCGAAATGGATGCCCATTCTTCTTGAAGCCTAATTTTAAATTCTTCTTTGGAACGAATGGGTGCCTTGCGAATCCGTTGGTTCAACTTATCCCATAAGTTTTCTATAGGGTTAAGGTCTGGTGATTGTGGAGGTGGATGAAGGACTTTGGGACAATTATACAATAAAAATTCTTAGACAATACGCGACTTATGTTTAGAGGTTGTTATGTAAAATGTTATGTAAAAGGTCTCTTTATCTGGCTAAGAATATTTCCCCCATTGACCCCTGATATGGTAAACAGGTCTCGTGAAAGCGTGGAAACCTGAAAAGCCTTGAAACCGCCTGATCCTAGAGGGATCGCGTTCGATCGGCGCAGGTCCTTGGATTTGTCGAAGAACTTGGCCGCTTCTAGTATATCGTTCCTAGTGAAAGCTCTCTCTATCGAGTCGAAAATAACCTCGCAGAAGGGCGAAAAAAAAGAAGCGCTTTCCTTTCGCGCTATTATGTTTTATTTCTGCCTCCCATTGCATTTCGCGCGGGTTTTGTGCGTTCTGCGACAAAAGAGTTTGTTCGCTTTGAGAGGCACGACTTGGAGTTTGCATAAAATGCCGCTCAGTTTGGATTCGACGATTGTGAGATGTTTAAGATCGACGCTTTTGTGTTTTGGAAGATATACACGGTGGCTCGCAAGAAGTATCCGTACAATCGGAAACTTGAACGAGACGAAGACGAATTGTTTGAAAACAAAATCTTCTTTGGGAATTTATTCTGAGAATATGAATGCAAGCTTTGACTTTTACGTAATATTTATATAGTGGGTGTAGAATGTATTCGTACATCAATCAATTTCCCAAAAAACTTTTCTGTGAAATTGTAGTTTATTAACTCCTTTTTTAATAAATTTCGAAATTAACAAGAAAATACAAAAAATTGGTAGAAATCTAGAAGCAAGAAGTATTCGCACGGTTCTTAGGACGAACAATTTATAGTAGAATTTGTAACATAAGGACATCAATTTATTGCTTCGTGAGAATTAGGAAACATTAAATTTCCAGTAAAAATTACTTAAAAAATGCTCTAATAAAGGAATGAAAGAAGATTCTAACTCGAATAGCATCGACATTTATGATAGTTAATTTAATGCCTAGAAGATTTGCAGTAATTATAAAATCAAAAGGAAATCCCACGAAGTATTAATTATTTATAAATTAATGTAAATTAATTTTTTTTTTAAATGAAATTTTAAAAATTTAACACTTGTACGAAGTACTTATTGCTTCTATATTTCTATCGATTTATTGTTTTTTTTTCTTATTTCTCACTTATACAAAATACCTAATCTTTTCGTACTGTATCTATTCTAAAGATTTCCAAGAATATGTAGAATATCATTGTTTATAAAAAAAAAGTTAATAAATTACAATTTCACATAGCTTTTTTGGAAATTGATCGGTGTACGAATACTTTCTACATCCACTGTATATGTTTCTTGGAAAGTAAGAAAATTGTTTTGCACTTGGGTTTAGTCAATGGCGACCCACGCGGTGTGTTAAGGGAATACTTTTAATTCTTTGATTTCCCAAAGATCGTAGCTTCGGAAATAAAATTATTGTATTTTCCTTAGATATTATTTTAGTTTCAGTCTCGTTTTTTTTTTATTTGTGTGTAAACCTGGATGCACTAACTGAAGCATTTGATGGTTTTTTTTTTTAGACATTTGTAATTGTGTCCTGAACGCGTGGATACTTTGGGGGGAATTGTTCTTTCAGGAAAAAAATAAAATAGGTCCTTGAAAGAATCTTCGTCTTATAATCGCTACTTTAACGCTATGAAATTATGACATTCAGATAATTTTCTTGTCTATTATAGTATGATCTCGTCCTAACCAAACACTTTTTTTCTCACGAAACATCGTTTCGTATCATTATAAACAACAGAAATATTTTAGTTACGATTCTCACTGATCTTATAAGAATAACTCCTCACAAGGTCATCTGAAGGTCAACATGTTATACATTTTTGAATTTGTTTTTTTATCTGCTACGAAACTACAACATTAAAAATATCCCATTACATTAAAAAAGAAAACATTGATGACCTTGAAATTTCGAAAAATATAACATTTAGCTAATTCTTTTGTTTGTCATAGCATGTCCCCCTCCGTATCAAACATTTTCCTATGGAGACACATCTTTGTATCGTCAAAAGCAAGAGGGATATTTTAAGTACTTATCGTAGGTGACTCATCCTGTACAAATATTTGAAAAAATCTATAAAACTATTTTTTCCAATATTCTCATCGTTAGATATCTTCCTCAATTTTTATTTTTTATAAATGTAGCTCAATTATATTTCCAATATTTATATTTTTTATGAACACTTTCGGTGTTAAGATTCGAAAGCAATTACATTTTATAGGTGTTCCAAGAACGCCTACAGGCGTTGCATTCGACCAAAGCTCAAAGCTTATAAGCTCCCAAAGGGTTAATCATTTAGGGGTAGTTAAAGTTGCATGAAGGCGCATCTAAGCCGTTCTCGTACAAAACCATTAGTTCAACAAATATTCTTAAAAATTTCTACTAGGATTAAATATTATTTACGCTATTGGAGACTACGTAATCAAACATCTATCGTGTTATTTATTTTTATAATTTCATACAAATTCATGAATTTCATCTAAGGGGGTATCCTGAATTAGGAGGCCTAAAAAAATGGGTTTTCGCGAATTTTTTTAGGATGGACAAAAATAATTAATTCTATCGAACTTTTTATCCTCTTTTCATACATATTTGAATAGTCTGTAGAAATTAAAACCTCCCATCGGCGGGAAAGATGCAGGTCGTAATTTCGGTTTGACACAAAAAAAACCAAAAGAAATTTTCATTCTCATACATTCTCTCTCTCTCTCTCTCTCTCTCTCTCTCTCTCTCTCTCTCTCTCTCCTTCCTCCCTCTCTCCCTCCCTCCCTCCCTCCCTCCCTCCCTCTCTGTGTCTCTGTTCAAAATAAACTGAAAGAGTAAATTAGAATATTCTGCAAAATTTTTTTAATTTGTACGATTAATTTTAAGAGCTAAGAGTTGATGAAAACAAATATAGATAGAATTCGTAAATTTTGATGAGAATACAAAAATAAGTAATAGGACAAAATTAGTTTGGCAGTCGACGTGCTAAACTGGATTTGAGAACAGAGTTAATCTTCCAAAAGTATACATGTCCGTTACGAAACTCTTTCGGTACGAATTATGAACACGGACAATCTCATTTAGTGTAATTTCATAATTTGATGGAGGCGTAACAATGAATGCTATACAGGAATAGACGCAATTTGCAGCATCAATTAATTGTAATAATTGTTTCGAATGGGGTAAATAAATTACTGTGCATAATTGATGCAGTATCAGACTAGTGTGAGTTTAATCGTATGGTTAACTGTTAAAAGTCCAACAGATGGCATTTATATATCTTTTTTTTATTTCTAAATAAAATCATGGTAATTAAAGTCAAAACTATACACAATGGATATACATAAAAGAGTAATATATTGGGATTGATTAGGAAATTAAAAAGGAGCAATAGAGATTTAATTTTTTCCCCAAAAATTTTACTCCCTCTCTTTTTTTCATTTTTTGATTGAGAATTCCGAGTTTAATAGGCCAAGATACATAATAAAGAAATAGTGGCATTGAATGTACATAATTTTTTTATTTCGTAAACTAATGTTATAGAATTCTATAATAACTTTTGAACAAAAAGAAAAAAAATAGTAATTTTTCTGTAGTTGTATGTTTCAAAGAGATCAGTTTACATAAGTTTGAACGTTACCACTTTTATGCAAAACGTTGCAGTTGTCCCGTTGATTACTGGAATGATGAAGTCGCAGAGAAAAAATATAACTGAAAATATTTCCAAGAATGGCCGCGAAGATTCTAAAGCCAACAGCGTTAAATCTAACAAGGGAGATAACTTTCGTCTCATAAATTTAAGCTCGTGTTCCCACTTGCCGCTTAAAAAGTTCGACTGAAGTCTTGAAGTAGAGCGAATTTAATTTCGCTGCCATCTGGGCCTTTTCGTTCCCTAACTGTCTAATGACTTCATTCGTTCTCAAATCCATTTTGCGTTCCGAATTAGCGATTGAACTAGGTGCGCGTTTTCCTCTTCCTATGTATATTCGTCCACTTTCAACGTACACCTTCGCATATACTAAGTGTGTCGTTAAATTGGAATGATTAATCCTTTGCGCTTGAGTAGCGCCTCTGGGGCGACATATGTAATTTAAAAGTGATTTTTGAACGTACAATTTCAATTTTACTTATATCAAAATACAGCTAATTACTAATTTAAATAATATACATTGAGTCGTGAACGTTCGTAGATGTTTCTCTTCGAAGTAGAGTTTTTAGTTTCACAGATTATAAAAATGGTCTAGATTTGATTCTATAGAAAAATACCTCGAGCGCAAAGGGTTAAATGTCTTATGAAGGGATGAAGTTATTAAAAATATGTTTTCACAAAAGTTATTAGGTTTATCTGTACAAATTATACGGTATAAATAGTTTTGTTGTAAAATGGTTTTGTAAGTAAAATAGTGAGGAGATGTGAAGAACAAATCTATTTTTTTAAATGGATCCTTATGTATTTTTTTAATAGTATAGTAGCATTTGTTTAGAGAAATTCATCGACCTATGGCCATTTATTGTAATATTAAGCCTTGACTTTGAAATCAGTAATGTCCATCAAGTTAAGACTTAGATTATGTATATAGATCCACTATAATGACGATCAGGTTAAGGATTCAGAATGTTGGCAATGTAACATAGCAAAATAACGAGTAAATATTTTTATTTAAACTGCAGTCATAAATAATTGAAAACGTTAAATTAAAGAGAATACTGAGATTATGTTGGAAATGGTATACCTTCACATATGTACCTGTGTAATGAAAACGTTAAAGTAAAAAGAAGATCAAGGTTAAAAATAGTACTTCAGTTTCACCTCGTCCCTATTGCAAAATTATCAATCATATGATTTCTTGCGTCATTTTTTATTTATACAATAAAAATATTATATTAAAAGAAATATGGCATTAGTTTCTACACCTAATAATTCAATCCTTTGCAATTGAAATTGTCGATTCGTTGCAAAACGTGAAAGCATCCTTTACAAAATTTATATTTACTAGGTGTGGAAATTATTTCTGTGCCTTTCTAAGGTAAACTTATTATACATTTATAAAAAAAACTTATACAACAGTTAATTTTTCCCCAGTCACAAATTCTAAGAGAGTACATATAGTTAAAAACTCAAATTTCAAAGCAACCTGAAAGATTCGGTAATCTTAGATAATTATTTCTGTATAAATTAGAGACATGAATAAAAATAAAGAAAAATGATAGGAAAATAATTTTTACATGTAATAATTGTCAAGTGGAGTTGTAATCTGTTACAAGAACAACAATACACAAAATTTGTGAGTTTCTGAAATTCGTTTATATATGCAAGGGTGTTTTTCTTTTTTTTCTTAAGTGAGTACAGCAGGATATCTCGAAATATGTTGTAGTTATTAAGAATCTGTTTCTACAAAAGTTGCTTGGTTGGACGGGCTAAATCATGTAGTAATAAGTGTTTTCTTGTGGGTAGAGTAATAGAAGAGATCTGAAGGTCAATCTAATTTTTTTTTATGGAATACTATATTTTTTATACAAAAATATTGGAGAGTATCGAATTTTAAATAAAAAAGTATTGACCTTTATTAGTCTTAAACCTAATACGTAACGATCAAGATGGAGATTTAACCTTATCACAGATTTCCGCAGGCCAGCGATGTTTACGTGACAATGTTCATCAACACGACATCTATCATGATCCGCAATCTTCTATCATGTTCGTGATCCAGCATTGAAGTTAACTTCGGTGTTTGTGTGTAATTACCAGACAGGTAAAATCAAAATGAAATTTTGTAATGGCGAAAAAGTTGCTATATATGAAATATGCTTTTAGTTTATGGTGCGTGCCATCAAAATGCAATAAGAGCCAAAGTTACAGTGAGTAACTTTAATATTCGGACACTATGAGATTTTTACTTTCTTTCATTATAGCTTCGTTCCTAATAAATCAAATAAAAAACATAATCAAGTATTATATTAAGGTATATGTGTAGTAAACAATAGTATAAGTTTTACTTACATAACTTACTATAGTTGTTAAATAATACGATTCGAACAAAACACTGTCTGATTTTTGCGTTACTTTAATATTCGGACACTTGGTAATGTAGCACCTTTTCTGAGTTTTTACACAGAGTTACTTCGAGTTTAGAATAAGTGTTTGTTTACAAACACAGTCGACTAATCGGATGATACTAACAAGCCTTATTTCATCAGTTATTCTTCGATAATCGTTACATGCACGTGTATAGTGCCACGCAAAAGCAATATCACGTATAATATACAACAACTTGTGATTTTTCACAATGCAAAGGGGAAATTATGTAGACAAATTGCTACCATACTCAATATGAGTAAGAGTACAGTAACAAATATCATCAAACAGTTCAAATACGAGAATCGTATAGACTCTATACCCCAAAAGAGCCAACCGAAGAAGTTGGATGCACGCGATAAGAGGAAACTAATAAGAAAAATAAAGAAGGATCACTCAGTGATCCTTCACTCAGTGCACCAAAATTAGAAACAGAGCTCTTAAACAAGACTGAGAACAAGGTACATCCCCAAACAATCCGCAGAGCCTTAAAAGTGGTTACAATGGAAGAGTAGCTAGGAAGAAACCGTATGTGAATGAATAGAATAGAAAGAAGAGATTAAATTTTGCTAAAGAATTTGTTTTGAAGGAAGAAACATGATGGAACAATGTCAGTTTTACCGACGAAAGTAAATTTAACATTTTTGGATCAGATATTATGGGCAAATATGGGTGTATTTGAACATATTAAAAAATAATTTATACAAAAGTGATACACAAATGGGAATTTTAAACACATTTAAATTTTACCAGGACAATGACCCGAAACATTAGGCACGCATCGTGCAAGAATATTTACTGTATAATTGTCCAAAAGTTTTACAACCAGGACCTCAATCACCTGACTTCAATCCTATCGAAAATATGTAGATCAGGACAACAACAATATCTTCAAAAGAAATGTTGAAACATCGATTAAAAGAAGAATGGGACAAAATAACTATTGAATATTTAAAAAAAATCATTAGCAATATGCCACAACGTTTAAAAGAAGTGATACAACAGAATGGCTAACCAACAAGATATTAAAACACATATTATTATAAAAATTAGACTCAAAATATTAGGTTGTCCCAAAAGTTTCTTTCTTCTTATTAATAATTAATGCTTACACAATATTTTATGTTTTATGTTACATTACAAAATTGTGTACAATTCATTTTGCTCCATTACTGTTACAGCATCAATGTCTAAGAAATTAGAGGGTTGTCTGCAAAGTCCATGCCGATTTTTAGTAGGCGGTACAGGTCTGAATATATCGGAATGATTGAAAACAAATAACATGTGGACATCCCTTAAAAGGTGGAAAAATTGTGGAACAAAATTATAATTCAACAAATATATATCGAAATCCAAACGTATCTTTGAATGTTTCTTAAAAATTGACACGAACTTTCTGGACAATCCAATAGATTGTCTATTTATATAAACACTGCCACAGAAAATAATTGAATGCAACTCACGAAAGAAACTTTTAGGACAACCTAATAAATAGTTTCTAAAAGTGTCCGAATATTAAAGTAACGCGAAAATCAGACAATGTTTTGTTTAAATCGTATTATTTAACAATTACAGTAAGTTATGTAAATAAAACTTATACTATTGTTTACGAAACATACACGTTAATGTAATACTTGATTATGTTTTTTATTTGTTTTATTAGAAACGAAGTTATAATGAAAGAAACTAAAAATCTCATAGTGTCCGAATATTAAAGTTACTCACTTTATGTATGCTGAAAGGTATCCTGAACGAAATCAGCCATCTCGAGCCGTATTTAAGAGAATGTGTGAATCGCTTCGACGACCGAAAGTTTTAATATTACTAAACGTAACGTAGGGAAACCTGCTATTTCTGATGAAAATACGATTGCGGACCTAGGACCGATAACAGAAAACCTCTATATTAGTACACGAGCAGATTTCACGAGAATCTCAAATTAGCAAAACAAGTTGTACTACGAATTCTTCAGAAACAAAAACATCATCCTTATTACTTGGCCCATATTAGTACACGAGCAGATTTCACGAGAATCTCAAATTAGCAAAACAAGTTGTATTACGAATTCTTCAGAAACAAAAACATCATTCCTATTATCTAGCGCTTCATCAGGAACTCCATGGCTGTATACATCGCTGTTCTGCGGAAATCAGTGATAAGGTTGAATCTCCATTTTGATATTATGTTAAGAAAAATTTCAAATAATAAGGTGAAACTACTTGTTACCTATTGAGTTTAGGGATAATAAAGGTCAATACTTTTTTATTTAAAATTCGATACTCTCCAATATTTTTGTATAAAAAATATAGTATTCCATAAAAAAAAATTAGATTGACCTTCAGATCTCTTCTATTACTCTACCCACAAGAAAACACTTATTACTACATGATGTAGCCCATCCAACCAAATAATTTTTGTAGGAACAGATTTTTAATAATTACGACATCTTCTGAGATATCCGGCTGTACTCACTTAAAAAAAAACACCCTGTATAGATACATTGTTGTGTTCATCAGAGTGAGACTTATATGTATACAGGGTGTCCCAAAAATGTTGTAATACCTTGAAAGGAGTGATTCGGGAGGTGATTTGAAACAACTTTTTCCTTAGCGAAAATATTGTTTCAAATCATCTCCCGAACCACCCTTTTCAAGGGTCTTCAACATTTTTGGGACACCCTGTATAGATTCATTATAACAAAATTCAGATTGGTAATTTTAAGTAACGAACGAGGCAACAATTCGTTAACGAATGGGCAAATTTTATTCGTCCTCGTAATCGAATCAATATAAATAAAATTTAGTGACGTCATTTGCGGCGTCACCGTCTTTTTCACAGTTCAAACATTAACGTTTCATGTTCACATCATTCGCAATGGTCGCAATTTTGCAGAACAATTTACTTAGACACATACCGCTGTATTTGATAAAACAAGTAGGACAGGTGTTTTTAGCCACCTTTAGTCCACAGTAATAATTTCACTTTCTTCTTAACTCGTAGTAAACTCGATAAATTGAAACTTTGAAGAGGGCTCTCTCATCTGACTCGAAACGTTAATCAGTATTTATTGTGCGGTTCGCTTGCACTTAATGCAGCTCATCCTCCAGTATTAGACTTTATATTTATGCACTTTCGTGCAACTTATTTTTGGTATAAAACATTCTTACGTTTCGTAAAAAGGGTTATCCTTGTATCGTTTCTTATGGAATTACATATGAAAGAAGACATGTATTAGGTGAACTCATCTCGTAGTATAATTTGCACTTATATTTGTTTATGTACTATATTTTTGATATATATATTATTTGTAATTTTTATTTAAAAAAAAAACGATTATTTTCTATCATTCCTTATGGAAGTGTATATGGAACAAAATATATTTTAGATTATCTAATGAGGACTTGTAGAGATTCAAAATATGATGTCACAACTATCAATGATAAAAAATCGTCAACAAAATTAAACGAACTTACTTATTATTTTTTATAAAAGTTCCGTAATCAAACATTTAGAATTATATCATAAAAATATTTTAAGTAGGGAAAGTAGTTTCATATTTACTGGATTCGTATATAAGGAAATAATTAATCGTAAAATTTGAAATTTTTAGTCTTTCTTCCTATTGTTATAAGTAATAACTCGGACAAATTACAAATCATTTCGTCAATTTTTACCGAAGTTATAAAAAGGAAACTAACCGATTGGAAAATTGCATGTATTTATTTTTACATAACAATCAAAGTAATGATACATTGTTTATTTACGTATTAAATCTTTGTTTCATGAGAGGTCATATACAGTATACATGTATACATGTATAGTGAACTAACCTTTTTTCTAATGTGCTATCATAAATAAATTAATTCCAGAAGTGAAAGGTAAAAGGCAATGTAAAATTAAGAAATAGAGCACTTTTATATGCACAGATATCATTATTAATCGCATTGGAACCACTTATGTCATAAAAGGACTCTTAGATTCAAAAAAATCGTTAAAATAAACCACCTTAATATACAGTAACATATTGCATATACGTTTAAACATAAAAAATAATAACATCTGCTATAAGCAAAATATGCCAAATAAAAAATATATATTTTCAATTCCTCCGTTCATGAAACGTATTTCTATCTAGATTCTATTTCTCTATCTGTATTCTATAAAAATATGTATTTGAATAAACATCTGGAGTTTAATAATTAACACTAAACGTACCAAGCCAAATGACCTCTTACAAAATCATTGTCGTAGATTCACAAGTAACACTACCGCAAATGAGTTCTCTATAGCTGAAGGAAATATGTAGAAATACAGTCCTATATATATTGAGAGTCAAAGAGGAAAATATCAGAGCTTATTTGCAATATTAAATTGCCTTTAATATTTTATGATAAGAGTGGGTATACAAGTACTGTGCAAAAATTTTAGGCTACTTACGGTACGTTACATCTTTTACATTTTTACCGCTAAAGAAGAAGTACAAATTTTGATTTAGTTTATATATTTGACTCTACTAATGTTGTTGTATTCTTCGAAGTTCGATAAAAATAGTGCAAATTCAAAGAAGAATTTAATATTTAATACTCCTTGTACATTCGTGATAGCGTCGACTACTCTTAAAAAACATCCAAATAATACTTTACTTATTTCACTTGGAATGTTTTCTCAAATTAGGTTCGTAATGTCTCAAACAATCCATCTACATTTCTTGGCTCTCTTTTTCTCCCAGCTTTGTTCAGGTGACCAAATCATAGCTTTTACTGTTTCATTCTTCTCTAAATTTATTAAACAACTTTTTGACAATGATGTTATATGTAACATAACAATAACAAATGTACATCATGTTTATTTTATGACCATAGATTTATTTACGTGTAATGCAAGCTTAACATGATGGTCTAAGACTTTTGCACGAGATTGTATATAAAGTGCCGATACTAGGGTGATCGTTAAAAATTAAATTTTCGCAGACGCCTCGTAAGAACCTTCTTTTTAGTGAAAGAAAGCTATGGAAATTTTTCTTGTTCATCATTAGACTGCGGATCTTTATGCATTTATAGGAAATTTGAATGTGCAAGAACCTACAAAATGCAAACAATATCCAAGAATATAAAAAAGATTGAAAGTAAAGTTTATGTTATAATATTTGCAGAATAAAATAAATTCTTATTTAGGTTCAATTTTTGTAGGCACATTTGCGAAGATTTTATTTTGCATAAAGATCCGCAGTCTATTCATCACTATCATCGATGTTTGTTTTTCGATAAAATCGCAGTTTTTTGGAAATATCTCATGAAACAGACAGAATTACAGAAAAAGATTTAAAATCGATCGCGTAGAACATTAAATTTTCTTCAAAAAGTGTTATACCCATTTTTGTTTTCAAAAAATATGTATTTGCAAATATATTTCGAACAATTTTCGTAGATTTCATCTAGTGAGCATTTTAAGGATTACAGTGAATTAAAATGGGTAACTAACTAGGTAAGTTCTACGAAAGTTTTTCTTAAGTATCTTCACAATCACACATTTTTCGAAAAAAATCTATAGATATTTTTCACAGAGAATTCAATTTTCTACCAAATCGTTTCTATGGTTTTCTTCTTAACCTTGCATATGTCACGAGATATTACCAAACAACTGCAATTTCAACGGAAACTGAATTTCAATCGTTCGGCGGCACGTGTGTCTCCTTTCGTCTTTTCTAATAAGACAAATTTTCCACGTTTTCTTTCACCGAAAAAAAGCTTCCCACGGGGCATCCGTACAAATTCAATTTTTAACAACCACCATAACCGTTACGTTTAATATTAAACACATGGCGGGGTCGTGCGGGCTACTTACGCCGTCGTCCTAAATTGGAAAATCGTATTATTGCACATGATCAAACGGGGGCATAATAATACCTAATAAAGCATTAACCCAGATATTCCGTTGGAAGATCAACTACCTCGTAAGGTGTCCTCACCCTGTCTTCCCCAAAAGAGCGTCCCTTCCTCCGGGACTTAAATCCAGCCGTGCTAATAATTGCCCGTCCTTTCATCCCCTTGTGTCACGTCTTCTCCGGGGGTGTGTCTCCGTCGAATTTCACCATATTTACAATGAGAACTGTCACCACCCTCTGACCACCGCCGACCCCGCCGTCGCCACGTTTTCCCGATTGAGGGAGGCTCCGTTACAGCGGAACGGAGTGAGGGAGGGAGGAGGGCTAGCAGAGGACGAAAAATGGGAGAGGATGAAGACGGATTGATAATAGGGGCCCGAGGGGTGGGTTAGGGGTTGAAATAGCACCCAGAACCAGTCGGGGATACGGCACCTCGCGATTTCAGGTTTTTTCGATTCTCTCGGCACGGGATGCGAGAGAGCACTGAGTTCCAAGTGGATGGAGCCCCTGATACGCGAGGATGCACTCACCCTCCAACCCCCTCCGTTCCCTTGAATCGGCGCGGTGCGCGCGCGCGCGTATCTCGAGCGTGTTCCCGGTGTTGTTTCGCGAGAGCGTCAGAGGGTGGGCGAACAGAGAGGGATGCCGACGGTCCGTCTAGTGGCACTCGGGGGCTCGAACCATCCAACTCATCCTCCAGGATAAATTCTGACGCCTCGGATTATCCTTGGTGGTCTAGCCCCTCTGATAATATGGGGTTGTTCCGGAATTAACTGCGGATTTCGCGTTGTCTTACGTTGTTTCGTCTCGTTTATATTTACGAGCGACAACGTCTGAACTTTACGAAACTTTGACCCTGTTTTTTGATGTACATATTAATTTGATCCGAAACTTTTTTTTTTATTTAATTTGTGAATAATAGATACAGTAGCTGACGAAAGTATTCGAACGCATTTGTGTACAGTATTTAGCACATTAAATACGTATACAGTGTACTCTCTGACGTTAAATAAAAATAGTATAGATTCAAAGGAAAATTTAATATTTAATACTCCTTTTCAATTCGTGATAACGTTGATTATTCTTGAGCAACATTCATTTAATGCTTTAGTTATTTCACATAGAATGTTTTGCCATTCGTTTCGTAATGCCTCATACAATCCATTTACATTTCTTGGCTCTCTTTTTCTTCCAGCATTGTTCAAATGATCTCAGACATGTTCAATAACATTGAGGTCGGGACTTTCAAGTGGGCAACTCATAACATTTAATATTTTATTTCCTCTGAATCTTTTAAATAATTTTGTATAATTCTATTATATGCAATACCATATATCATATCAGACTGGTCGCAAAGAAACGATTTCAAAATACCGTGATAATTCCCGATTTTCCAGTAATGTGTATCATACTTTTCCCTGATTTGAACATTTTATTCGTATTATTAGGATATTTAAAATTTTTATTACACTTTCACGACACTAGAAAGTTAAAAATAATTATTGTAGTAATTTTAAATAAAACTTTGAAACACGTATCCATTATTACATAGACATTAATCAAGTTTCCGATCACGTTAGGATTCCAGTGCAATATAGTGTTCCGCAAGTAGTACGAAGTAACACTTCGGGACACGAATCTTATTACTCGAACTCTGAGTCCTAAGTTCAATCTCCTTACTTTAGAACTCTAGTAAGCACACGATTGCAGGAGTTCGCAAATATACTCATATTACGCTACTCTCATTCGATTACATTCGACCCGATGCTACAATCCAAGAGTCGGCCAACTTTGGCACTCTAAAAGCGGGACGCGATATCATGTATTTTTTTCTAAAGAAAACTATTGGTCTTGAGAATTTTAAATGTTATATGTATTTTTACTTATGTTTTATCGAGCTACGAGAAATTTTCCAGATAGAAAAAATTGATTTTATTCACCAGTCAATCATATTTTTAAATTATACTTCTTGGGGCACATAACGGGTCTGTCAACATTGAAATTCTAAAAATCGAGTAATGTTTAACATTTTATATAATGGAAAGTATTCGACGCATATAAATTTTTAACTTCCCTGATAACATGGGGTTGTTCCTGAATTAAGTACGGATTTCGAAACATGTTATCTTACGTTGTTTCATCTCGCTTATGTTTATGAGCAGTAACGTCTGAACTTTTCGCAACTTTGACCAACCTTCATTAACGAAAATATTAACTTCTCTTTCGTTTTATTAGTAAACAATATGTACAGTGGCCAACGAAAATATTAAATATATATGTTAAGCTAAAGTGTGTTACAATATAATGTGCATAGTAAGGAAAATCTTGAAGATTTCGATACTAAAATTAATAATTAAAAATTAAAAATTAATTCACAAGTGTACACAGTATTTACATAATGGTTATTAAAATGAGGTACCACGAGTAGTAGACAAAAGCACATTCGAACGCTGCACATAGTGTTATTCTACAGTATTACATGTTAATATTTTGTTGCACCGCCTTTGGTATTGGTAACTTGTTTGACTCGTCGTTCCATATTATACACTATTCTTTACAGTACAGTCAATGGAATTCCATATTTCTGATATTTTTTCTTTTATAATAATATCAGTTTAGATGTAATGTGATACTTTTTCAATCTTCCTTGGAGTTCTGCCCATAATTGGATTGACTTCTGGACTTGTGGTAGAGTGCTTAATATACGTATCATAAACTAGCCACTAATAGAATACAAGTTAAAAAAAAAAACCACTGAATAAATTCTTCTCTGTAAAAAAATATCCCGAAAAATACTGAGTACTTATGTTAGTCTCTTAATATAATTATCCTCATGGGTTGTAGCTATTTTCTATGTTTATTTGTAGGTACAGGGACCAGTGGTCAATCCAATAGACTACTGACTAATAGGAGAATTACGAAAAGAGGTATCTGAAGTAATGTAAACAAATGAAATCAAGGTAAAAGACGAACAATTGCAAAATTTGTACATTAGATGTTATAGACATGTTATATGATTTCACATTCTACTAAAAAAAAATCATTCACTCACTCTTAATGTAGTTTAGCCGATTGATACTAAAACAACTGATAGCTAACGCATACTTATTATAGATAAAAGTATTAGGATGGTCGTTCAAACTTAAATTCTCGCAGACACCCCATGAAAAACTTCTGTTTGTGGTAAACAAAATTTGGACAATTTTGCTCGTTAGAAAGAAATTAAAAGAACACGTACCGCCGGACGATGGAAGTTTAGTTTTCGATAAAATCGCAGTTGTTTGGTAATATCTCACGCAATATGCAGAATTAAGGAAAAAACCATGCAAATGGTTTTGTAGAAAATTAAATTCTCTATGAAAAATGTTCTATTCATTCTTTTTTTTTTTAAATGTGTGTTTGGGAAGATATATAAATAAAGCCTGCGTAATCCTTACAATGCTTACTAGACAAGATATACGAAAGTTTTTTTTTTTTTTTTTAGAAAAAATGGATAAAACATTTTGGTAGAGAATTTAGTTTTCTACAAAATCATTTCTATGTTTTTTTTCCTTAACTATGCAGACTTCACGAAACAATTTAAAAAAAAAAACTGTGATTTCATCGCAAAATGAATTTCGATGATGAATAAACAAATTTTTCTTCGTTTTCTTTCACCAAAAAGAAGGTTTTTATGCAACGTGTGCTGAAATTTAATTTCTAACAACCGTAATACACATACTATTATTATATTTGAGGTTCAACGAAAAGTACCATATAGAAAGATAGTCGCCTCACAAGTGCAAAGGGTTAATATATAGATGGTCCAACTAGAATTGTAGCTCGTAAGATTTAGCTCGAAATAATCCAATAATAAAGGTGATCGAATTACGTGATCCGTCTTGAACAATGCTTGAACATTCTCGGCTTTATCATTCCTCCAGACTTCACATTTTTATTATTTTTTCTTTTTTATCTTGTTCAATCGTCGTCGAGCACCGGTACCGCCTCGAATCCAATAATAAGGCTCTGAGAATGCCGATGCCGTTCCTCGAGGAAAATACCTCTCGTGCTCAACTTCCGCGTGTTCCCACGTTAACTTTTCAGGATTCGAAGCGATGAGGAATATCTTAAACTCTAAATTCACACTCATATCGCCCCACGTCTAATACATTACACGGTTTTTTAAAGACAATCAAACGAAGAGGGTAAAAGTATCCTCCATCAGGTTTCTATCTATCGAGCAATTGTGCGGAATGTACCAATAAAGTTGATTGCGCGATGGCTTCCGGTTTCTTTCTCGTCCTTAGTTAGTAGCGAGGGTTCGAGTTACATTTCTAAATTAAAAACCATCAGAATGGTCGGGATGATCCATGGCTAAATGTATTCAATCACAATCAACGGAGACGAATGCATTAGAACACTCTTGAAATTGAATTTTTCAGAATATATCAAAGGCTTTTGTACCTTGGACTTTTAATTGGATGACTTTTGACGTCTTCTTTAAGAATTGTATTGGTTCATCTTCGTATGTATTTTTATTTATGTTTTATCGAGCCACAAGAATTTTTCTATGTAGTAATAATTAATTTTTGTGAAACAGTTGATCATTTCTTAAATTATTCTTCTTGTGGCACATCAAACGTCTCTTTAGATTGGAATTCTAAAAATTGTGGAAGGTTTAACTTTTTTTATAAGGTGAACTATTAGACTTATCAATTTAAAATATACGTATTTTTAGTTAGATTTTATCGAGCCACAAGTTACTTTTCCAAATAGTAATAATGGATCTTGTTTAAACAGTTACTTATTTTTTAAATTCCTTCTCCAATCCGTGGCCAGATCGTTCTAGAACATTATATCATTTGTTCAATTCAATATGGTTAATTACCAATTATGGTAATACTACGTCGGGTTGCTTGCTCTGTTTACGTGTTACCAATGGTAACTCATCGGTCATGCGATACTCGTTTTTGGAGCGACCTCGCTTTGAAGCCTCATCGCGCGCTCGGTCCTCCCTGCCGTCTTGAATCCTCGAAAGCCCATCGCCTGCCAAACAGCACCAGATCAGCTGCCCGAACAATCAATATATTGACCGGACGCTAACATACAGTTGAACATATCAATCACTAACTTTGATGAGTATTACTGATTTTTTTTACTTGCTACAAAAATTCTCCGAGCGAAGGCTAATTTGGATTCACGATATCAATTTTAATGCCTGTGCAATCTTTGCACAGGACTACAGGCGTTCGTAACTAACGAAGTCGACGATATTCGATTATATCGTTGACATCGTTCACAATTGCATCAAAGCAATCGAAGAAAATTCCTAAACTAATATTGAAATTCGATACGGAAGGACAAAGAGAATGTGAATCAACTTCTTTGTAATTTCTATGGCAAGCCAAGTTGAATTAATCGCCTGGGTTAATTTCAGAACATGAAAGGAAATTGAAGGAGAGACACGATAGGATAAACCTACGTCTAATTTGCGTTCCTGCGCGGCTCGAATTAATTAAAATAATTAACTTTGAAGTCTCCTTCATAGTTAAAAGGCGTATTTTACAAGTAATTTCCGAACTTCAATGCACACAGTTGTAATAAATATTTCAAGATCCGTGTATAGGGAGCTTAGAATAATTTAAAAAATAAGTAACTGTTTAAACAAGATCCATTATTACTACTTGGAAAAGTAACTTGTGGCTCGATAAAATCTAACTAAAAATACGTATATTTTAAATTGATGAGTCTAATAGTTCACCTTATAAAAAAAGTTAAACCTTCCACAATTTTTAGAATTCCAATCTAAAGAGACGTTTGATGTGCCACAAGAAGAATAATTTAAGAAATGATCAACTGTTTCACAAAAATTAATTATTACTACATAGAAAAATTCTTGTGGCTCGATAAAACATAAATAAAAATACATACGAAGATGAACCAATACAATTCTTAAAGAAGACGTCAAAAGTCATCCAATTAAAAGTCCAAGGTACAAAAGCCTTTGATATATTCTGAAAAATTCAATTTCAAGAGTGTTCTAATGCATTCGTCTCCGTTGATTGTGATTGAATACATTTAGCCATGGATCATCCCGACCATTCTGATGGTTTTTAATTTAGAAATGTAACTCGAACCCTCGCTACTAACTAAGGACGAGAAAGAAACCGGAAGCCATCGCGCAATCAACTTTATTGGTACATTCCGCACAATTGCTCGATAGATAGAAACCTGATGGAGGATACTTTTACCCTCTTCGTTTGATTGTCTTTAAAAAACCGTGTAATGTATTAGACGTGGGGCGATATGAGTGTGAATTTAGAGTTTAAGATATTCCTCATCGCTTCGAATCCTGAAAAGTTAACGTGGGAACACGCGGAAGTTGAGCACGAGAGGTATTTTCCTCGAGGAACGGCATCGGCATTCTCAGAGCCTTATTATTGGATTCGAGGCGGTACCGGTGCTCGACGACGATTGAACAAGATAAAAAAGAAAAAATAATAAAAATGTGAAGTCTGGAGGAATGATAAAGCCGAGAATGTTCAAGCATTGTTCAAGACGGATCACGTAATTCGATCACCTTTATTATTGGATTATTTCGAGCTAAATCTTACGAGCTACAATTCTAGTTGGACCATCTATATATTAACCCTTTGCACTTGTGAGGCGACTATCTTTCTATATGGTACTTTTCGTTGAACCTCAAATATAATAATAGT
The DNA here is from genome assembly GCF_026225885.1 of Hylaeus anthracinus. Lineage (NCBI taxonomy): Eukaryota > Metazoa > Arthropoda > Insecta > Hymenoptera > Colletidae > Hylaeus > Hylaeus anthracinus. Next base: position 9,554,920 of record NW_026534329.1, on the reverse strand, counting down.
ATGTGTATTACGGTTGTTAGAAATTAAATTTCAGCACACGTTGCATAAAAACCTTCTTTTTGGTGAAAGAAAACGAAGAAAAATTTGTTTATTCATCATCGAAATTCATTTTGCGATGAAATCACAGTTTTTTTTTTTAAATTGTTTCGTGAAGTCTGCATAGTTAAGGAAAAAAAACATAGAAATGATTTTGTAGAAAACTAAATTCTCTACCAAAATGTTTTATCCATTTTTTCTAAAAAAAAAAAAAAAAAACTTTCGTATATCTTGTCTAGTAAGCATTGTAAGGATTACGCAGGCTTTATTTATATATCTTCCCAAACACACATTTAAAAAAAAAAAGAATGAATAGAACATTTTTCATAGAGAATTTAATTTTCTACAAAACCATTTGCATGGTTTTTTCCTTAATTCTGCATATTGCGTGAGATATTACCAAACAACTGCGATTTTATCGAAAACTAAACTTCCATCGTCCGGCGGTACGTGTTCTTTTAATTTCTTTCTAACGAGCAAAATTGTCCAAATTTTGTTTACCACAAACAGAAGTTTTTCATGGGGTGTCTGCGAGAATTTAAGTTTGAACGACCATCCTAATACTTTTATCTATAATAAGTATGCGTTAGCTATCAGTTGTTTTAGTATCAATCGGCTAAACTACATTAAGAGTGAGTGAATGATTTTTTTTTAGTAGAATGTGAAATCATATAACATGTCTATAACATCTAATGTACAAATTTTGCAATTGTTCGTCTTTTACCTTGATTTCATTTGTTTACATTACTTCAGATACCTCTTTTCGTAATTCTCCTATTAGTCAGTAGTCTATTGGATTGACCACTGGTCCCTGTACCTACAAATAAACATAGAAAATAGCTACAACCCATGAGGATAATTATATTAAGAGACTAACATAAGTACTCAGTATTTTTCGGGATATTTTTTTACAGAGAAGAATTTATTCAGTGGTTTTTTTTTTTAACTTGTATTCTATTAGTGGCTAGTTTATGATACGTATATTAAGCACTCTACCACAAGTCCAGAAGTCAATCCAATTATGGGCAGAACTCCAAGGAAGATTGAAAAAGTATCACATTACATCTAAACTGATATTATTATAAAAGAAAAAATATCAGAAATATGGAATTCCATTGACTGTACTGTAAAGAATAGTGTATAATATGGAACGACGAGTCAAACAAGTTACCAATACCAAAGGCGGTGCAACAAAATATTAACATGTAATACTGTAGAATAACACTATGTGCAGCGTTCGAATGTGCTTTTGTCTACTACTCGTGGTACCTCATTTTAATAACCATTATGTAAATACTGTGTACACTTGTGAATTAATTTTTAATTTTTAATTATTAATTTTAGTATCGAAATCTTCAAGATTTTCCTTACTATGCACATTATATTGTAACACACTTTAGCTTAACATATATATTTAATATTTTCGTTGGCCACTGTACATATTGTTTACTAATAAAACGAAAGAGAAGTTAATATTTTCGTTAATGAAGGTTGGTCAAAGTTGCGAAAAGTTCAGACGTTACTGCTCATAAACATAAGCGAGATGAAACAACGTAAGATAACATGTTTCGAAATCCGTACTTAATTCAGGAACAACCCCATGTTATCAGGGAAGTTAAAAATTTATATGCGTCGAATACTTTCCATTATATAAAATGTTAAACATTACTCGATTTTTAGAATTTCAATGTTGACAGACCCGTTATGTGCCCCAAGAAGTATAATTTAAAAATATGATTGACTGGTGAATAAAATCAATTTTTTCTATCTGGAAAATTTCTCGTAGCTCGATAAAACATAAGTAAAAATACATATAACATTTAAAATTCTCAAGACCAATAGTTTTCTTTAGAAAAAAATACATGATATCGCGTCCCGCTTTTAGAGTGCCAAAGTTGGCCGACTCTTGGATTGTAGCATCGGGTCGAATGTAATCGAATGAGAGTAGCGTAATATGAGTATATTTGCGAACTCCTGCAATCGTGTGCTTACTAGAGTTCTAAAGTAAGGAGATTGAACTTAGGACTCAGAGTTCGAGTAATAAGATTCGTGTCCCGAAGTGTTACTTCGTACTACTTGCGGAACACTATATTGCACTGGAATCCTAACGTGATCGGAAACTTGATTAATGTCTATGTAATAATGGATACGTGTTTCAAAGTTTTATTTAAAATTACTACAATAATTATTTTTAACTTTCTAGTGTCGTGAAAGTGTAATAAAAATTTTAAATATCCTAATAATACGAATAAAATGTTCAAATCAGGGAAAAGTATGATACACATTACTGGAAAATCGGGAATTATAAACGCGCTGCACGTGGTACACCCATGGCGCTCTCCCATCTTCCAGACGTCTGCAAACTCTCCCTTTCTTCAAGACATAGTTCGTAAAATACTGCTTCGTCTCGCTGTTACGAACGTTGTCCATTAAGATTTTTCGCACCTGTTCCAACTGCTTGGCCTTCATCTGTGGCATCAAAATCCAATCAGCTTCGGTGATATCTACCGGATAAACGTCAATCGTTGGCATCGGCTTGCGACTCAAAGCATTCACATGCTGCATCGCTGAACTTGGCCGATACTCGATATCAAACCTGAAATCTTGTACCTTTAGCCACCACCGCCCAATCCTGGGAATCAAATCCTTCGTAAACGTTGTTCTCAATGCGTTGCAATCCTTAACGACCCTAAAACGTATCCCGATCAGATAGACTCGAAAATACCGTAACGCGAGTACAAGTTCCCAATTCATATGAATGATAATTACGTTGGTCGTCTTTTTTGGAATGGTTGGAAAATCTTTGTAATTATAGATAAACACTAAGAGATAATAAATCCGCACAAGAAACAATTATTTATATTTCTTGAAGATGGACACAAAAATGAAACGGTAACTGGTAAAACAAAAGAAACAATCTAGAGCTGTCTATTCTCGCACTTTCGCACAGATCAGATATCGCTATCCGTTGACTCCTTCGTCGCTCACGCACACATATGGACAACATACACACACACATCCATCCATTTATTCTCGCATTATAGAATGCCAATACATATATTTTCAACACGTTTGCTTACTAAAATACCCGACTACCTGACGCGTCCCGTAGATCGAGTACTGGAACAATATCGCCCCTAATCCCAAGGAACTGCCGTTCATATCCATTTCAGTTCGCTTCGAGCTATCGAAAATAGCCAGAATCGGTTTCGTCGTTAGGATTCGCTTCACTGTCCGCACAACTTCTTTCTGCTTCCTGCCCTAGGCCACATTTTTTTTCGTCAAAATCGTCGAGAGTGTGGCCAGGCTTGCGTATCCCTTCATACATATCCTGAAGTATCCTGCAAGGCCAAAGAACTGTCGAACTTCCTTCACATCCCTAGGCTCTGGCACGTTAAGAATTGCATTGATATTACATTCTCTGGGTTTAACCCCTGCTTAATTCCCGTCAGAGTGAATTTATGTTCGTTTTCAGAAACGAATACTTATATAACTTTTTAGTACCCTATATGTATCAATGCGAATCTGCCCTGAATCATGGGCGGTCGTTGACTGTCCTGCAGCTAGTGACCGCGCTTTAGCCTCGGCAACACGGGACTCGGCCTAACGCTCCCGCTAATGCGTCCATGTTCTCCTCCTTATCGACCATTGCACACCAGCGCTAACCTAACCTTATACCACGAATTCAAACGCGCCACGAGCGGCCCGCGGAGGAAATAGGTGGGCGCGCAGTCCCGATCTGCGCAGCAATACAAAATGGTGGCGACTACACGTTGCTCACGTGGTCTCAACACGCAATATCGCGAAATCGTACGAAAAAGGCAGGAGAAGAACGTCTACACGTTAATTATAACAATAACAACAAAACTTGACTTTATTCGAAATGGACGCTCTGGCCGCTTCTCGCAAAGCAGAACATGGCCGCTTCTCGCAAAGCAGAACATGGCCGCTTCTCGCAAAGCAGAACATGGCCGCTTCCCCCACTCTTGCATATCGAGTAAGAGGGAAGAGAGAGATGGGAATACGTGATCCCCACATGAATATATCAGAACGATTAAAAACAAATGACATACATACATATCATAAAAGATAGTACTTCAGACATATTTATAAAAAAAGTTTGGTGACGATACGTAAATTTTTTTCGGTGCTATATCTCTTTGAATATGGAAGAAAATAAAGTGCATTTTAGGCATTTAATACTTTTCTATTATCGGAAAGGTACGAATGCTACACAACCGGCTAATAAGATATGTGTTGTTTATGGCGAAGGTGCTGTAGCTGAAAGAATGGCACGGAAGTGGTTTGCAAAATTTAAAATGGTAACCTTAACCTTAAAGACGAAGTGCGCTCGGGTAGGCCCTCCACCACAGATAAAGATCAAATCAAAACATTGGTTGAGAATAATCCTCACTATACAACACGTAATCTCGCAGAAATGTTAAATTTGTCAAAATCCACCATCCATGAGCACGTTTTGAAAGCTTGGATACATAAACCGTTCCGACGTATGGGTGCCCCATGAGTTAACGGAAAAAAATCTAATGGATCGCATTTCCATTTACGACTCGCTGTGCAAACGCAACGAAGAGACACCATTTTTGAAACGAGTAGTAACGGGAGATGAAAAATGTATTATTTATAACAATGTTGAGCGAAAACGATCTTAGAGAAAACGAAATGAACCACCTTTAGCCACCCCAAAAGCCGGTCTTCATCCCAGGAAGGTCATGCTCTCTGTCTGGTGGGATTGGAAAGGAATTCTTTATTATGAGCTTTTACCCAACAACGAGACGATAAATTTAGAGAAATATTGTTCCCAGACCTCGCACCCTCAGATTTCCATCTGTTTAGGTCATTACAAAATTCCCTTAATGGAAAAAACTTTAACACCTTAGATGACATAAAAAATCATGTTAAGAAGTTCTTCCTGAGAACTTACTATCCTTTTTTAACAAATTTGTTAATGGTCGAGCAATAATTGAGTAACCATAAATGAATTTTCTGATATATCCTGTCAGACCTAAAAAACTTTGTACATCTTTTACACATTGGGGTTTCGAAAATTTAACTACAGCTTTAATTTTATGTTCGGACGGCCGAACGCATCCGTTTTCAATTATATGCCCCAAATATTCAACTCGTGTTTTTAAAAGTTACATTTACTCCAATTTATTAACAACCCATATTGGCCAGCAACATTCGATACAGTTTTAAGATTCTTAATTGCATTATCTACATCGCTAGCTAAAAATATTATATCATCTAAATATGTTCGGGCAATACCCGCTGCTATGACTTCTCTAAATACTGCGTATATAAACTTTTGAAATACGCCTGGTGAGTTACACAATCCGAAAGGTACTTTTAAAAATTCATAGTGACCATTTGGTACGACAAACGCAGTATACTTGCGACTGGTCTCCTCAACCGGCACATCAAAGAAACTGTTTCTCAAATCTAAAGTACTGAAAATTGTTGCACCTTGCAAAGAATCTAATCCGTCCTCTATTAACGGTAAGGGATACCTATCTTTTATAATCTTTTTATTTAAAAGCCTATAGTCTACGCAAATTCTAGTTAAACCGTTTTTTTTCTTCAGTAAAACTATTGGACTCGCATAGTCTGAATGCGACGGTTGCACAATTCCTTCCTCCACTCATACAGCTATTTGCTTCTCAACCTCGATTTTTTCCTCAGCGGACAATCTACGCAGTCTTTGGTATACGGGAACGTCATCGCTCAGGATGATATTCATTATAACTCCTACTTCGCGCGTTTTATGCGGCTCATATTTATCAACCAAATCTTTAATTACTTCTCTATGCTCAATAGAAACATGCGGTACATCTATTTCACTCGTATCATCGACACTAATATTAAAAACTTCCGGTACATCTAGCTTCCTAATTGAAATTTCTCCCCCTTTCATGGTGAATATTACAGAGTCTAGAAAATCTGTCCCTATTATCAAACCATGCGGTATCAATGCATCAGGCACAACATGTACATTTATGGAATAAATTGTATCATCTATTGAAATATCTGTTAAAAATTCACCCATTGTATAATTTCTTTTTGTACCTACACCGCAGAATTGCAAAATTCTATTATTTAGTTTAGGCGCTTCAATTTTAATGTAACGATCCGCTCGCATTAAATTTAAATCGCTACCAGAATCAATTAATGCTACCAACTTACAACGCTCGATCTGCACCTCCTTAACACGCTTTTTCCGTGATTCCTCTGACGTACTATTCACATTTTTTACAAGATTTTTTACACCACTACATTTAGGCGCAATGTGACCATACTCTTTACATTTGAAACATATAGCACCTTCACTCTTCGTTGGGAAATTCGCACTTAAATGATTTCGATCTCCACACAAGAAACACCTTTTTATATTTTCCTGTGCAACTCCACGGGTTGTTTTCTTCACCTTTTCTTCGGTCCGTCGGCTCTTCGTTCTTGAGTTCTCCCTCATTGTCTCGTACGGCTCGAATTTTTCCTTCAATTCACGGATACTCTTTGCTCCATATAATATCATTTTCTTTGATTCTTCGTCTTGTACTCCATCGATAATATATTTGATGACAGCTGAAACTTCCATATTTGCCTGTTTGGCTATCTCCAACATGTGATATACATATTCCTGGTATGTTTCATTGGACTTTTTGGTTCTTTGAGACAATTCTTTATGAATTTTGTGTACGTCCACGACATGCGAAAACTCTGATTTCAACGCACGCTTCATTTCAGACCATCTGCGACAACACTTTTCGTAATTGACGAACATTTTTGCCGATCCACGAAGCAATCTTTTCGCATATATATATCACTTTCTGCACATCACTCCATTCGCATAATTCTGTCATATCCTCGAACTCTTGCAGCCAACAACGAATACTCTCTTTATGGTCGCCGCTGAAGGTATTTAAAGACTCCTCAACATCTTTGAACGTCAAAACTTGCATGCGTCTTGTGCATTCTTCAACAAAATTTCGATTACGTTCGTCTTCGTCTTCATCATTTTCATTTTCATCCTCATCTTCACCATGGTCGATTTCGAATGTCAACGCTGCCCTTAGACGATCTTGCAGTTCCTTTTGGTTTCCACTCGTCCTTAGTTTCCGTTTCTTCAATTCTTCTTTTAATTCAACTATCTTCTTTAAGTCTACACCCTTCAACTTCTCACTACCTAAGCTGCCCTGCAGTGTGATATCAATTATCGTATCATTTCCTGCATCTGACATCTTGACTTTGAAATTGAACTCTCTTCACAATTTGTTCAACTCAACACGATCTATTCAACTCAACACAGTTCAACACACTTTGTTCAACACAGATGACACAGTAATTTTTGCTATTCGACCCTCGCATTCTTTCACCACGCAAACTTCCCGTTACGGGCCCGCTGGCCCGTGGGTTTTTCCCATCCCTCGCTTTCATTCGGAACGGCTCCGTGCGACTTTCCCGATACTACATATCTAATAATTTATCGAATGAATTTATTGACATTCGTTAATATCTAAAAAAACTTGTCCTTAAAATAGCGCATGTTAGCAAAAAAATTGTTAAATCTATTATTAGATTCTCGCTTCAAAAAAAAAAAAAAAAAAAAAAAATTGATGAATCCAATAATTACGAACCATCGATTCACGTAACAACCCTTCTGCTTCCATAACACAAGCAATTTTCAAAAATTTATTCGTGCTCATGTTATCGTTTTGATAGTTCAGGCGAGACTGCGTTTAAAACGCATAGTGTGGCTCCGGCCTTATCTTGAACCGTGATTGTTGTTAATATTTAATCGAAGACTGAATGTTACTGTATGCATTATAAATATTTAATTAATTCAAACATATTCATCTCGAAGTTCAAGTTTATTTTATATACCTACGTTTTATGTGAAAGTAGTATTCCCAATCACGAAAAGTATTAATAAATTTTATTAGTTGTATGTATTATTCTCAAGAGACAAATCAATATAACAAAATTGCTACTACGAAAGAATTAAATATATTTATTACTTTGTGTAATGTATAATTCAAAGAGCCATCATTTAATGTATTAGGTTGTCCCGAAAATTTCTTTCGCGAGTTGCACTCAATTATTTTATGTAGTCGTGTTTCTATAAATAGACAATCTAATTTCATAGATATTCATGTTGTAACAGTAATGGGGCAAAATGAATCGTGCACAATTCAGTAATGTAACATAAAACATAAAATATTGTGCATGTATTATTTATTAATAGAGCGAAAGAAACTTTTAGGGCAACCTAATATTTCTCTCCTCAATGTGCATCATTGTCAAGACCAACTGACATCGGTTCTTCATTAAAACGTTTTTTCTCGTTTGACAGAGTAATCGATAAAGGGATTCACTTTCTAAAATTGATTGTTCTTTACAATTACATGCACATTACAAATTTGGGAAACAAATTATGCAGTAATTAAGATTTACAGGTTCATAGTCGTAAATTTAAATTATATGTGAGTATATGTGTGAAAATTTACTGGCGAGCAATAACTAACGATAATTAAGAAGGTGCGACATATTTATGACTCCAAATTTATCGGTCGATTACTGCGAACGGAACTAAAAAGAAAAAGAGAACGCACATGTATGAGTATATTGAACTACTAATTTTGATTTAACCATGTGCTTTATAAATGCACCGACTATTATGAATGGCCCAGATTAAAATTTAAGTTTTCATTCATTTTTGTATTACATTCATTCATTCTGAAAAATTACATTTTCAGATCACAAATGAAAGTATCTCAAGTCAAGGAAAATATCACTTATTGATAGATTGTTATAATTAAATTTCGAATAAATATACACTATGGACGATACATTTACAATACAAATTACTATAGTAAATACATGCTAAACATGATAAAAAAATATGCGCATTTATGTAAAATTATATAACAATATTATTGAATTAATTCAACATACGTAGAATATATTCAACATACATTATTTATATGTAGTTTCTATATTATTATACGCCATAAATGCATAAAATTCAATGTCTAATTATAATTATCAATATAAGTGAGATCTATCATTCATCATGTTTTCATTTCCATGAAGTTGTTTACTGTGGTCTGTGAACATACAACTGGGCTCTAATCATACATTAGAGTTGCATCGATTTTCTTGCGTGGTATAACGAGTCTCCGTAGGTTTCAAAGTCTTTATTTAACATTAGCAAGTAAACTTAGAATTACACTTATATAAAATTGTTCGATATTCGATAGAACTTGTACACGGTCGCGCTAACACAGTCGTCGACGGATTTAGTCGCGAGAGACTTGACTAAGTCCTTCGGTCCACTCAGGGAGCGCTCAGAGCAGAGTCTTTTCTTTTGACACTTTCGGTCCGTATTAGCTGTCCACCCAGGGAGCGGCTAGTTGGAGCGAAAAGTGTAGAAAACTGACAAAAATCCTACGCTACTCGCCCTTTTAACCTACGCGGGAGTCGTCAGGGCGTGGTAGGGGTAGGTCAGGTACCTCGGGGCCTTAGAGGGGTACGACGTGAACGCTACTCTGGTGAGCGCTCGGGGTAGTGTGGGCACTACAACTTCGGGGTCTTAGCGGGGGTGCGACTGGGACGCTATTCTGGCGGGCGTTCGGGGTAGTGTGGACGCTACAGTGAGAAGTAAATTACAACCACACATTGTAACTCGTCTATGAAATACAGTTGCAAACCGAAAAAAAAGAGGGATAAATAAAGAATACTCCAGGAAGGGGTTCAGGATTTTATTCTTTAGTCACAAAATATATGTGCAGCAAAGTCGTGGTGAAATAAAGTAAATACTGGAATATTCTACATTACTTATGTTTTATTAAAAAATAAAATCCTAAAGCCAACATGAAGTAATTATCTTCTACGTTCAATTGTTATCATGTGTGCTTTCATTTAAAATATACAAATCAGATGTATTCTATACCATTTATATTTAATTATAAAACAAAATGTAAAAATTCCGTTTGAAAATCACTTTGTAACAAGATGATTATTAATAAATGTCTGGACATACACTAGCCGTAAAAAAAACGGGACACTATTTTAAAACGCCATAACTCCGAGAGTTTTCAACCGATTTTCGGGAAACTTTGTGAGGTTTAGTTTTGAAGTGTCCTCTGGGTGTGTGCAAAGTTGATTTGACGAGGGTTGATGAGAAAGGGTTACTTCATCCCCCCCCCCCTAAAGGGGTAATCGGGAAAAACGGCACTTCAGAAGGATTCAGGGGCGACGGAAGGGGGTAACAAAATCAAAAAAACCTTTGGGGCGATTCTCCTTGATGCCCTCTACAAAATGCACACCTTGAAATCGCTCTCGGACACGGGGGGCCCCGCACCCCCCCCCCCCCCCCCCTCTCTAAAATCCACAATTTTTTGACGACGGTCTCGATTTTGGACTCAATGCATTCTCTGGATCCCTTGATCCAGAAAATGCCACCATGCCGTGCACCCCATAGCCACCCCTTGAGGGGTGGAACAGCTCGCGACTTTTCAACCCCCTTCGTAAGGGACGACCTCCAGACATCACAAAGCGATGAAATTCACCATGTTTATTCTCGATACGTTAATAATGAAAGCCCAACAGATCCCGTTTCGAAAACTGCCCCCTGAGCTAAGCAGGGGTGGTCCAAAGTTAAGGGTGGTCCACCCCCAAGTGTAAGGGTTGGAACGTTGTTTCGTGGCATGGATCACATGTTCAACAGTCCAGAGCATCGGGCTGAAACAGTTTTGATGTGTTTTTCTAACGTGAATAGGAATAAAATACGAAAATGTCGATTTTTTTTAAAAACTTGCTTCCAACTTCAGGCCCATCTGCAGGGTGAACGAGCAACCCCACGTCAATGCCGTTTATGGTATCGGATGCGCGAATGCTTTATTAACAGAACCCCGAAAATTCAGATTTTTTGAATCACGCTATCGTTGTCAAATCGGAGCAGATTTGAAAGAGTAGTAAGTGGGCCGGACGGAGTAGGCATTCAGAAGTGGAGCGAGGGCCTGCACCCGTACGTGGTCAGCCCACGTTAGGTTGGGGTCCGGTCTGATCTGACCACGTACGGATGCAGCTTCTTGGTAACGTACCGCTCCGCTTCTGAGTGCCGACTTCATTTACAGCGCTCTCAAATTCGCCTAATTTTGCAATGAAAACGTGATTCAAAAAAGCTGAATGTTTGGGGACCTATTAATAAAGCAATTTGCGCGTCCAAATCCGCGAACGGCGTTGACATGCAGTTACTCGTTCACCCTACAGACAGGTCTGAACACAGGAGGTGAGCTTTCTAGAAAAAACGACATTTTCGTATTTTAATGTTATTCACGAGGGAAAAAGACATCAAAACTGTGTTACTCCAATGCCTTGGACCGTACCACATGTGTTCCACGCAACGAAACAATGTTCCAACCCTTACACTTGGGGTGAACCACCCTTAACTTTGGACCACCCCTGCTTAGCTCAGGGGGCAGTTTTCGAAACGGGATCTGTTGGGCTTTTATTATTAACGTATCGAGAATAAACATGGTAAATTTCATCGCTTTGTGATGTCTGGAAGTCGTCCCTTACGAAGGGGGTTGAAAGGTCGCGAGCTGTTCCACCCCTCAAGGGGTGGCTATGGGGTGCACGGCATGGTGGCATTTTCTGGATCAAGGGATCCAGAGAATGCATTGAGTCCAAAATCGAGACCGTTGTCAAAAAATTGTGGATTTTAGAGGGGGTGGGAGGTTGTCATGGGGGGGGGGTGGGCCGAGAGCGATTTCAAGGGGTGCATTTTGTAGAGGGCATCAAGGAGAGTCGCCCCAAAGGTTTTTTTTATTTTTTCACCCCCTTTCGTCGCCCTTGGACCCTTCTGAAGTGTCGTTTTTTCCCATTACCCCTTTAGGGGGGGGGGGAATTAACCCTTTCTCATCAACCCTCGTCAAATCAACTTTGCACACACCCAGAGGACACTTCAAAACTAAACCTCACGAAGTTTCCCGAAAATCGGTTGAAAACTCTCGGAGTTATGGCGTTTTAAAATAGTGTCCCGTTTTTTTTACTGCTAGTGTATATACATTAATCATACGAAAGAAATACTTAATTGGTATTTTACTAGGATTAAGGTATATTAATTAAAATATATCATATTTTACTAACATTTATGTGATTTATTTTATTAGCACATTGTTCTTATTATACAGGATTTTAAACTTGAAGAAAAATGAAAACGTATGGAATAATCGTTTCATATCGAATTAGGATTCTACGACATCTTTTGCAAAGAGATACGCGACCCGAAAATTCGTATTTTGATAAAACCTTGAAGAAATGTCTAATTGAAGAACGAAAAGATAAATGAAATAATTAAAAGCTGAAAGAAGCATAATCCCTAAACGAACAAGGATAGAAATAGCAACAATACAATTAACGAGACAATGGAGTTCGCTTGATCCCATTTTTAGGGAGAAAACGACCTCATTAAGCGGATAGAAGCGGGAATTAATTAATTTTCACTTTGGAGGAAAATCAGGCTTTGGAGTGTTTGTTTCTGTTTCTCCATTTGCTTTGTTAACCGCTTGGCAATTCACGTTTTTCAATTTAACGCATCAGAAGTTTTCTTCTGTCTTTTTCTTCTTCTTTGCCACACTCGGCGAGATGTTCTTTTTCTCTAACCTTACGAGCCTGAAACAAACTTCTCCCTTTGAGAGAAACTTTAAACATTTCGTTGCGTTAATTACGTCGCATTGTGTTCTGTGAAATACGTTGGGGATCGTCAAATTTATCACATCAACTGATGGTCGACGTTTAGTACGCCAGTTTTCGAAAATATTACGTGCAAAAAACTATAGTTTGAGTGAAAATATGTATTTATTGTTTTGCTCTGTTACATGGTCAATTCTCTGAATCGTTAAACTGAGCCAATTTTTTTATGATTTCTTGAAAAATAATGTATTTAGTAGATCTTTAAGATACAGGGTCTTTTATTGGTTATTTGAAGGTGACAATTAATTTTTTTCAAAATTACACAGATTGGCTGTAATAGAAGATAAATTGTTACTAAATAAATTAGAACAATAAATTGTCCTATACACGTGTTAATGTAGAAGACACTCCACGATGATCTTCATTTAGATCAATTGGAATGCAAGAAGCTCATCTTATTCGCTCCTTCATATCTTCTCTGGTTATTGGCATTTCTCTGTGTACTTGCTGTTTTAACATTTTAAGTTTTTTTTTTTAATTTGCTGTTATTAACTTTCTATTTAAAAAAAAAAAAACACTCGAAATCAAACAACTCTTGTTCGACATTTTTTTTCTATCGCTAAAAAGGAGTGAATTATTCAAGTGGTCTATTTTAAATGCCTCGCGCTGCATATGAATGCAACCAAATGCCAGATTAAATGAATAATTTCTCAGTTATAAATTTACTTTGATCATCTACAGAATTCTTTTTGTTGCTGAAGTCGAAGTAGTCTACTTTTTGTCGAAACAAAGTTTCCATAATATCATCATTAGAGACTTCCGAATCTTTATTCCCCCAAGGGAATGCCTCTCAAGATATATTGGTTTGCTACTACTTGAACTAAGAAAAAGTTCAATAGGGATAATAATCCATAATTCTGGAATACACCATGTAACGTCAGCAGGACTACCTCGTAAGATTTCCAAGCAATATTTTCTTCGCAACCCTTACAAAGTAAATTAATTAATCCAATGGTACTGAATTGACAGCAGAGAAAGGTGTGTTACAAAGGAAAATAATAATTTAGTAAAAGCTTCTGCGTTTCTCTAAAAATTTATATTATATAATACTTCGCTTGGCATTATAATGTGGGCTGAAAATAAATAACTGTAATCAGTAAGTGACAATTTTAAGTCAATTTAAGTGACTGAATCGTAAGTGACAATTGACTGAATATACAGGACTACTAAATGAGTCAATAAGAGAATGTCAATTTTTAACGAATTCTTTTCCATTGTAATCCCAATTTTAAAAGCATTGTGATCCCAATTTCCGATGTACTATGATCGTAGTTTTATTCAATACAAAATTGTACGTGGAAAGTTATATACACTCCTCGTCGAAATTAAGGGAACACTATAATTTCCCGAAAATTTTGGTCATTGGCTAAAATACTTGGATACAGTGCTGGAAGAGTCAGCTGAAGAAGAAAAAACCTGGCATGTCGATGGAAAAGATTAACAGGTAAAACAATAAAAGTGATCGTGCTGCATCTGGTCGCCAAATGTTGGAAAACCTAAATGCTTACAATTTCCAAACACATATTTATGACGGTGCCGACCGTAATACTTTTAACTGCCGACGCTATAGCAATATACAACTTACAACTTAACACTCATTTTATAAATTTTCGATCAATTAAATGAAATGATGAAACACGACACAAAGTTAGTACTAAGAACATATACAAATAGCAACACTAACATTACTACTTAGTTAATTACTAATTACTAATTAACTAAGGCCAAAATTATTTCTAATCATCTCATATAATATTAAAATTCAATAATAAAAAGTGAACGAAATGAATTTAATAAAAGTTTCCTATATAAATAGGAGAAAAATACAACAACAGAGTAAAATTGGAATTTTTGTACTTTTACTCAATTGTTCATAGCTCTTGTATGTATCCATAGAAAAACAATGTTAGAAGCAATTCTTGGAAATTCTATTACCTTTAATATGGTATCTTGCACGACCCAATCGGACGTTTCTAATTCGAGATATGGCCTCAAATGTGAGGCTATTTCAGAAAAAAATCGTAAAAAAATTCATATCTCGAAAACCTATCCATAGACAAAAATTTCATTACGATTTTCGAGTTTAGCGAGTCAAAATACATAAGAAAAATATAGTGGCATTGAATGTACGTTTTGGCTGTAAACTAGTGTAGTTATTCTTTACGTTAGACTTTATGTTGGCTCATATCACTTAAACTATTGAATCGATTGTAAAAAAAACAATTTAAAAATCAATTGTTGGATTTTCGACTACCTTTAGTATAGTATCTTTAACGAATTCTTAACGAATTCTTTTCCATTGCAATCCCAATTTAAAATGCATGGTGATCCCAATTCGCGATGCACTATGATCGTAGTTTTAAATGAATTGTGATCCCAATTTTAGATGAATTCATTTCTATTGTGATCGAGCGTATAACGGAGAGGGTTAAGAGATCAAGCTAGATCGAGGAAGTCTGAGGATTACCGGCCTAGATTATAGATCTAGATAATAATTCTTTTAAAATACCTACACATCCGAACACACAATAAACGAGCGACCATCTTATAGACACTCCCCACGGACCAAGAAGAAATTGCATTCAGGTCGGTATTTCATTCTTTTTAATTTGTCTTTTCGCATCAGTAAGATTGAAAGGCACTTTCCGTCCTCGTTAATTCTCGAAGGCCTTTTCAATCTTGCGTCAGAATCACGGAATAAAGAATCTGTTATTAAAATAATTCAAAGTGACAAAGTTAATGTCGTTTCCATTCAAATAATTGAAGACGTTCGCGGTGAACGTTTTCATGACTGTTTCGTTCGTGATCGCATTCAACGCTATTCGTAATTTTAATTATCGAGAGTTAAGGGATCGGTTATTAAAAAATATATAGATATGCCGACGTAGAATCGATGATACAGTGGCAATCTATGGGCGACGATAAAATGTAACTCGACACCCCCTGCCTCCTCTTCCAAGTTTGTGCAATGAATACGATCCCGTTTCTAGTTTGTTGTATGGTGTGTTACACGATTCACACTCCGCTGACCTAATTCACAAGTGCACTGTTGCTGTTATTCATGGATATCTATACGGTGAAACATTTTTGGTGAAAATGGATATTTTTAAGCTGAGCCGTAAATTCTCAATTACAATTACAAAATGATTACTTGACCAAGTAATTGAATATTTGCCATTACAATTACTTTTTCGCATGTAATGGTATTTCCAATTACTTAATTACTACCAGTAATCCCATGCATTACTTAATAATTACTTATAACGGCCCAGAATGTAATTAAAAGGCATATCAAATCTGAAGTAGTCAAAAATACCTAAAAGTAATTAAAAAGTAATTATAACTACTTTTTTAATTATTTTCAAGTAATTGCAATTACATGGACAGTAATTGTTAAAAGTAATGATTATTGTCTTCCAATTATTTGTAATTACTTTGAATTACTTTTGCTCAATCTAAAGTAATTAAGTATACCTAAAAGCAATGAACAGTAATTAGAAGTCAGTAATTACTTTTACCAATTACTGTCCATGTAACTGCAATTACTTGAAAGTAATTAAAGAAGTAGTTATGATTACTTTTTAATTACTTATACCTACACTGAACTACTTTAGATTTGAGACGCCTTTTAGTTACTATCTGGGGAGTTATAAGTAATTATTAAAAAGTAATTGAATTATACAGTAATTAAGAATAAGGTATTGCATAATTACTAAAAAGAAAGTAATGAACAATTACTTAAATAATTACTTTCTAATTCCAAAGTAATTGTACAAAATTGTAATAAATTCCAAAATAATCACTACTTTACAGCTCTGTTTTTAAGGATAGTTGGAATCGGTGCACATATAGGGTTTATAATTGGGTATGTATTTACTCCATGTATCAAAATGTCATTAACACTAGTTTACAAAATAAAAAGAAAAATGTACATTCAATGCCACTATATTTTTCTTATGTATTTTGACTCGCTAAACTCGAAAATCGTAATGAAATTTTTGTCTATGGATAGGTTTTCGAGATATGAATTTTTTTACGATTTTTTTCTGAAATAGCCTCACATTTGAGGCCATATCTCGAATTAGAAACGTCCGATTGGGTCGTGCAAGATACCATATTAAAGGTAATAGAATTTCCAAGAATTGCTTCTAACATTGTTTTTCTATGGATACAAAAACAATTGAGTAAAAGTACAAAAATTCCAATTTTACTCTGTTGTTGTATTTTTCTCCTATTTATATAGGAAACTTTTATTAAATTCATTTCGTTCACTTTTTATTATTGAATTTTAATATTATATGAGATGATTAGAAATAATTTTGGCCTTAGTTAATTAGTAATTAGTAATTAACTAAGTAGTAATGTTAGTGTTGCTATTTGTATATGTTCTTAGTACTAACTTTGTGTCGTGTTTCATCATTTCATTTAATTGATCGAAAATTTATAAAATGAGTGTTAAGTTGTAAGTTGTATATTGCTATAGCGTCGGCAGTTAAAAGTATTACGGTCGGCACCGTCATAAATATGTGTTTGGAAATTGTAAGCATTTAGGTTTTCCAACATTTGGCGACCAGATGCAGCACGATCACTTTTATTGTTTTACCTGTTAATCTTTTCCATCGACATGCCAGGTTTTTTCTTCTTCAGCTGACTCTTCCAGCACTGTATCCAAGTATTTTAGCCAATGACCAAAATTTTCGGGAAATTATAGTGTTCCCTTAATTTCGACGAGGAGTGTATATAACTTTCCACGTACAATTTTGTATTGAATAAAACTACGATCATAGTACATCGGAAATTGGGATCACAATGCTTTTAAAATTGGGATTACAATGGAAAAGAATTCGTTAAAAATTGACATTCTCTTATTGACTCATTTAGTAGTCCTGTATATTCAGTCAATTGTCACTTACGATTCAGTCACTTAAATTGACTTAAAATTGTCACTTACTGATTACAGTTATTTATTTTCAGCCCACATTATAATGCCAAGCGAAGTATTATATAATATAAATTTTTAGAGAAACGCAGAAGCTTTTACTAAATTATTATTTTCCTTTGTAACACACCTTTCCCTGCTGTCAATTCAGTACCATTGGATTAATTAATTTACTTTGTAAGGGTTGCGAAGAAAATATTGCTTGGAAATCTTACGAGGTAGTCCTGCTGACGTTACATGGTGTATTCCAGAATTATGGATTATTATCCCTATTGAACTTTTTCTTAGTTCAAGTAGTAGCAAACCAATATATCTTGAGAGGCATTCCCTTGGGGGAATAAAGATTCGGAAGTCTCTAATGATGATATTATGGAAACTTTGTTTCGACAAAAAGTAGACTACTTCGACTTCAGCAACAAAAAGAATTCTGTAGATGATCAAAGTAAATTTATAACTGAGAAATTATTCATTTAATCTGGCATTTGGTTGCATTCATATGCAGCGCGAGGCATTTAAAATAGACCACTTGAATAATTCACTCCTTTTTAGCGATAGAAAAAAAATGTCGAACAAGAGTTGTTTGATTTCGAGTGTTTTTTTTTTTTTAAATAGAAAGTTAATAACAGCAAATTAAAAAAAAAAACTTAAAATGTTAAAACAGCAAGTACACAGAGAAATGCCAATAACCAGAGAAGATATGAAGGAGCGAATAAGATGAGCTTCTTGCATTCCAATTGATCTAAATGAAGATCATCGTGGAGTGTCTTCTACATTAACACGTGTATAGGACAATTTATTGTTCTAATTTATTTAGTAACAATTTATCTTCTATTACAGCCAATCTGTGTAATGTTGAATAACTTTCAACTATAGGTCATTGTATTCGGTTTGAGACGCTCTATCAAAATATGTATGATAAACTATATGATTCTATTTAATAGAGAGAGTCGAACTTCAAATCTCCTTTACGGTTCCAACAGTAAAACAGTTATTGGCTCCATGTTACGTGCTCCTCGAAATCAACCAACTCTTGTTCAACACTTTTTTTGTTCAATTAAAGTGCTACTTGATTGCATTGTCAAAGTATTCAATTAATGTGCCACTTGATTGCGTTAACTATTTATTACACTGAATTTTCATTTTAAAAATGTAGGTTAAATTATTAGTGTAAAAGGAGGCTGTAGCACAAAATATACAATATGTGGTTTATCACTGCTTCTACATCAAAAGCGTGTATAACAAAAGTTGTTGAAAATTAAATTTAGAAACTCTTTTGTCGTATACAAATTTTTAATAAAATCGATAGTCGCTGAGATATCGACACATTTCGGCCTATCGTCAATTCCACACGTGGGTGAGCAGTAAAAACAACTGAATTAAAAAAATATATAGAATAGTAAACACATAAATCATTACTTTATTTAAACAATACTTCTTATTTTGGATAATGTCAGATAATGTCAGATAATGTAGCTAGTTACCAAGTGAAGTATATTTATGTGACAAAATAAACGATTTATAATAGTTTAGAAATATGAAATATCTAATAGCTTTCTAATAGCTATCTAATATCTAATAGCTATGTAATAGCTGAAGTTATGGTTCAGTTATTTACTAAAATATTATGCGCACACCTCAATCATGTATTGTAATTGTGTACAACAAATTACTGCATAGCAACTACATACACAGTGGAGAATAAATTACGGGCACTTGTGAATTTTCTAGTTTGAAAAAATGTAAAACGGAATGTTGACTACAAACTATTGGTGAAAGAGATGCGGTCTCCGCAGTGCCATGAAAAATCAATCGCTGGGAAGTAAAACGGTGGAAAGTGTTCATGTTAACATACAGAACAAATCAGCACTTAAAACCTTTCGTTAACGTTTGGAGTTTTATTTGAAAACTATATTTTGGGATATTTGAAATAAATTTAATAGTTGTAGGATAAAATAATTCATACAAATTTATGCTAGATATCATTTAATTTATTCATTTAAATGTACATTTCATTCTCTGTTTACTTCCTCTTGAAAAAATTATGAAAAATTCTTATTCAGACTCTTCAAATAAACTGATATTCGTCGTGGAGGTTCTTAACCTTTTAAAAATAGATTCTATCGATTAAACATAGTTTCCAAATACACGATATTCCAGTGGCTTTCAGTATCTTTCGGTGACCTGCATTTGATATCATTTAATGATCTACAGTTGATCTTCAGGATCTCTCAAAGACCTTCAGTATACTCCAGCGTTTTTCAATATCATTTAGTGTCCCTTACTATTATCTAGTGAACTTTAGCGTTTTTAGTTTTGCGCCAACTAAGAGAAAAAGTTATTTAACATAATATAAAGGAAATAGAAATTTAATATATTATTGAATATCATTTAATATGAATGAAATAGAAATTATTTCATACTTTTTAGTGCAATCTTAATATTTTTTAAAGTCGGTTATATTTTTTTTCCAAAAATTATATTATTTCACTCTTTTTTCAATATCTTCCTGTAATCTTCAACATCTATCGGTTTCGTCCAGTGACCTTCAGTATCCTTACATATCGTCCAGTGACCTGCAACCTCATTCGTTATTCTTCAGTCATTTTTAACGTCTTTCAGTATCATTTAGCGGCCTTTAACGTCTTTCAATATCCTTCAGTGACCTTATGCATAGTTATATTCGTCTTAACATCTGCCATCCATCGATTACTATACGTTCTAAAACAGACTGTTTATCAACTCGACAACTTACGCCTACTTTTCGTAGCTCTAAAAAGTCCAGTAAGAAATATTTTCTAAACAAAATTATCTATGATATACATCAGAGTAAATAAATTTGTGATTAATATTTTTAGTCACAATTATCACTCAAAGGATTCGATTTTATGGATTTTTCTTATTGTTAGTTCAATGGTTTTTACTATAGTGGAAAGTGCATCCCAGAAACAAGTTAAAAAGAGGATTAATCAACAAGTATCGAAAGATAATTAATCTTCAGCTGTCGGTTTCTATAAAGTGGTTTTCGATGTAACGCTTGTTGATGGACACGATGCTGACCACTCACTAGAAGAAAAATCAACTAATTTGATAAAGCATGTTACTGTAGTTAATATACAACAATCGTATAATTATAAATTATGAGTTGAAAAAAAATAGTCATCTTTGCGAACAGGAAGAATATGTTTAATATTATTTTCGGTCAATATTATTGTTTGAAAAAGGTGCAGAGGTACCATGATCATTAATAAATGATACATTAAAAATGTAATTATTTATCAATATTTGGTAATATTTGTTTTTAATTCTACTGTTTGTTGTTTGCGAACAACTCTACTTTCCACCAGTGTAACAGATTTTTCAAAGACATTAATTAATTTTAAAAATTCATTAAAATGGAGCTTCACCTTGAGTGAAGCATGCATCTAATTTAAAAGAATGAATAAAAATAATAATTACGACCAAATAGCAACCTTCTCTTTATCACGCAGTTCCCGTAGAATAAACCTTCCACTAACGGTTAGAGTTTAGAAAAATTAATATTTCGCTACCCAGTGTATTAACGATGCAAGGTGAGGAGTCCAGAGAAGGTATCCTTCAGGATTATTCTTGGGAGGTCAAATCAACGTGATTGATGTGGCTTCGTCGACCCTATCCTCCAAAGTATGGATTTTTCGGCGTCCATCTTTGACGTTGAGATTTTCTGCTTCCTCGATAGCACGATTGTCGCATTTCGATGGTTCATCTGCCAAATTAGATTTGGAGATTAATTGTTACTACTTTGTTGCTCCAGTAATAGACGATAATACTGTATTTCAATTTCTGATTGAATGAGAAATAAGTCTGCTTCTACGATTTAAAGGTGTAAGGAAGACTTGAAATTCAGGTGTGTTTAGTTAAAGGTATTTAAATAATGGCCAACAGATAGAATCAGTATATGGCAATTTATTCACGACGCTAATTCAAATAAACGTAACAATTTTAATTTATTTATTTCATTAACTTAAATTTTCTTTTCTTTTTTAACAACCAATAATTTGTAACAAATCATTCAGTTGTCTTGTATATAATTGCTCGAAATTATTAATTTGATAACTATTTTCTTGTTCCATTTCCACATCAATTTGTACCGTATATTATAGTTTGGGCCACCATAGATAATTAAGTCTGCCAATTGACAAACAAACTATATTTCTTTTTTATCCAAAAAATGGAGACAAATGGGGTTACATGCATGGCCAGAGATTTACAATGTTTCCATGACCATGTTTTTCCCAAAGGTATACACGGCACCAGGGAAAGTGCAGATGCATCTCTTCTTTGCCATTTTTATCTTTTATACTCTTTTTCACAAAAAAATCAACCAGGCCGAATATTCCGTGCACGATCATTCGACAGGAAAGTTTATTTTGAATTTTAAAACACGAACTTTTCGCAAGACTCGTGTAGAATGGTTTGCGAAGTTAGGGTATCACTTTTATGCATCGTAAATTTCATATTTTCCTTTACTTTGACGTGTGACACTTCAATTCGTCAAATTAGAATCGCACATGACTGTGATAAAACAAAGATGATATTATTATTCAAAGGACGTAATGTGCTTATTTCTCTTTAATTGAAAATATACACGTTGTTGTTTTAATATTATTTTCAAAATTTGACAGAACATAATATATATTATATATACATATAAAAACAAAAACGTGTATACTTTAAATTATATTTATATATATTATATATACATATATATATATATATATTTATTTATTATTTTCCTTGTTAGGAAACTAGTCGTATATATAACAGATCAGTGTAAGTATTGATTATTTTCCTTTGTTTTGTTTATTTTGTCAATTAATTAGTTGTTACTATTTGTCATTAAATATGATATTCCAGAAAACTTCGGCATATATATCCCTAATAGTGCTATTCGTACAAATATCCAATTAAGAATAGAATTGTTCCGTGAGAGAAGGAACCGAATAAAACTTTCCTCTCTCCTTTGTGTTGCAGACAGATTACGATCGTCACTTTGAAGAATTGTTGGAACGTACGGAAACATTGTTAATCAGAATTCTGAGGAAGAAACTGAAGAAAGAAAATTTGGATCAGGTGGCCTATTTACATGGCCTTCTGGAAAATGTTCGACATTTATCCAAAGGTATATTATGACACAGCACCCGTACAAATCATTTTTAATTTAATACACTCAATTCTACGCGAAAAAAATCCTTAATTTGTTATTACTTTTTGTAAATTTAACAAATTCATAAGGGAAGTTTGTTCAGTAAATGTTTTAATTAAGAGAAAATACAAAATTGAAAGATAAAGTACAAAAATTACAAACAATAAAACAATAAGTATAGTAATAAGAAGATATGATGTGTGTGAAGTTAGCCCCGCCCTTGTCGAATTTTTGATTTTTTTAAATTGTGCTACGTTTGTACCGTATTGTGCCGTAAACCGCAACTCTGTAAGTGAAAGCATACTCAAGAAAATAGAACAAAACAAAATTTTTGATAGCTCCGCACTTTACGAATTTTGTCGTGCTTTTCTATAAAAAGATGCGTATTATCTTGTGCTACATCGTGCCATTGATAGAAACTCGATATCTGTATTCATTTAGCAGATAAAAAATGTTGAATTTTAAGGAATAACAAATGTAATATTCGGACAATTTGCGAACGGCGACAGATAATCGAATTTTGCAAGTTGTGCTAAATTGTGCTACTTACAATACACGAGACACGTGCGTTAAAAATTGAGATTACCTCGAGGGTCAACAAAAATTAACACAAAAAGGTGAGGGTGATTATAAATTTTGATATTTTCGAATTTTCTTTGATTGTGCCGGATTGTGCTAGACCAGCACAAGATACGTCTGCTGGATGAGATTCCTACCACTAGGGAAGGCTGGGCCAACAGAGGGTGTAGTTCTCTGTCAGATGAAAGTAATAATTTTGAATTTGGTTCGAATATAATTGGTTGCGATTCAAACATTGCCATGCATCGGGGGTACCAAGTCTGAGAAGGCCAGTTGGGTACCACTAGAATACCTCTAGCTCTATCATTATTAATCTTTTTTAGCACCTTCGGAATGATCGCAAAAGGTGGAAACGCATAAAAGAATTTACTGCTCCAATCGATAGTGAAGGCATTTATTGCAATCGCGTTTGGGTCTTTCTTCCATGAGACATAAATCAATACTCGGTTTTCCGAATTTTTTACAGATTTCATTGAAAACTGTTTGTGCTATTTGAAATTCTGTCTCAGGTTCAAGTCTTCTTGATTCAAAGTCCGCGATTGTGTTTTCTTCGGATTTTATACATGACGCATAAATTGAAAGGTTTCTCTCCTTACACCATTTCCAAATCTCTTTCGCTATCTTACTTAACTTCTTAATTTGCGTTCCTCTCATATGATTAATGTAGGCAATAGCGGTGGTATTGTCTATTCTTAACAGAATATTACAATTTCGTTTGTCTTTTGCAAAACATCTTAGGGCGAAAAAAGCAGCTAACAACTCGAGATAGTTAAATGTGGTTATTCCTATCTGTGTCACTCCAATGTCCGTGTGTTTTCTCCCCTTTGACGCATGCTCCCCACCCTGTTAAGGAAGCATCCGAGAATATTTCCATACAAAATTTTTCCATTACGACGGAATGAATTGCCGTCATCACGATGGTCTTCCACCACGTGAAGTCCTCCTGAGTGTTTTGCGATATGACCATCCAGGCTTCAAAGTTTTCGTGGCTGTTTCTAAGAGCGTGAAGTTTTTCGCGCTCTAAATCTTTTAGATATGCCCAGCCGTATTTCACTGCCTGGCAACACGAACTTAGTGTACCTATCATTGATGCAAATTCTCGTATTTTACAAGTACGTAGATTTTCGAACATTATCATTAATTCAATTATGGCTAGTTTCTTGTCTATTGGAAGTTCGATTTTCATCTCCCTTGAATTTAAAACGAACCCCAAAAATTTGCATTCTGTAGATGGACTCAACTGACTCTTCGACCGATTAATAATAAAACCCAGACTCTCTAAGAACGCGCATGTTTGAGAAATATTATCAGTGCATTCTGTCTTGGAATTTCCATGAAGCCATATATCGTCTGAGTAAATTACTGACGTATATCCGCGTTGTCTGAGTCTAGTTATTACCGGTTTCATTAGTTTTGTAAAGCAGTATGGTGCAGTATTTAAACCAAAAGGTAAACACGTGAACTCATAGTGTTGTCCATTGAATCGAAAACGCAGATATTTTCTGTGAATTTGTGCTACCGGTAAAAGGTAATATGCGTCTTTCAAATCGATTGTTGCCATGAAGCAATTCTGCAGCATCAAATCCTTTACCGTTCGTATATCCTCTAATTTGAAATGTATTGTCTTAATGAATTTATTCAGATTATTAAGGTTTAGAATAAGACGATAACAACTATCTGGTTTAGGTATCAGAAAAAATTTTTATATGTACTGTTCCTGCACGCCATAACAATTTCGAATTACCCCATTTACCCCAAAAAGGTATCTTGTACCCACTAACTCACTCAGCGATACTGTTGGTGACACCATTTTTTTCCCAAGCAGGTACGATCTGTTTTAATCTACCCGCCGTGGCGCTTACCTGATTTCTTACTTCTTGTAGTAATTCGCTCGCCCCCTCGTCGACACCTTGTGATAGTTCGAGGTTCTTTGTTTGTATTTCTGATTGTTGTAGCTCTGGTACGCTGGTTTGTGTTGCCCGGTTACAGACGATCTGCGACCTCGTGTTGATTGTCAGTTCGGACCCCTCGAGTTTTTTGAATTGTGCGTAGAGGTTTTTTCCCCCGGTTTCAATTCTTTCGACGATCTTTCCAGCGACTTCGCCGCCTTCAAGGTTTCTTCCAGATCCTTTTCAAACAACCATTCATCCAGATTCGTGGCATTCAACGTATCTTTCATGGCTGCATTAAGGTTTGCTAGAGTAATGAGGCGTCTCGTTTTTGACTCTTCTCGTTGCAGGTCCACGAGAATTCTTGAGATATCGCTCAAAACAGTTAACAGCGATATAGAGTCCAGCACAACTCCCTTAAGGAGACTCGAAATGAGAGGGCCCAAACCCGAGAGACGCAACGAAACTCCTGTTGCTTTTCCACTATTCGATTATCTCTTGTTATAATCGGCTCGAGAAGCGACGCTTTAACCTCTGGATTCAGTTTTGGCGGTTCCATTGTCAAACAATTCTCAAGAACCGGATATTTCTTGAATATCTCTTCCCGTTCTTCTTTGGGAAGTCCTCCTTTGAGAACAGCTTTCCATCTCACGAGAAGGTCGTTGTGTATAGCGTTGTGAATATTTTTCCCCATCCGGGCATTTACCTATTGCTTGCAACAATTTTTCATCGAGAATTGGATCCTTGTCCGCTTCTGATGTTTTTTCTCCTTTGCTATAGTCTTCAGTTTCCACCGAAGTTCCGGCATGTTCTTGGTTTTTCTCAACTGGTAACGAAGTTGACAGTGCGAGAATCTGTGGAGGTTCCTTTGTCTGCGGCTTTACAATCTCGAAATTTGTGATTTTCATCGAATCGTTTCGACCAAACTACAGCTGATCTAATGGTATCAGTGGAGTTCTTTGACTCCCGCATAATGAGGAATCAAACTCTTCTGACGAGGACCTCTTACCTGTAAAATATATACATGTGGTAATTTCATTGCTTGAATGCTTTATATAACATAAAATTGTGCGATGCCGAAGCTAAATATCCGATAATTGTTATTGGTACAGATCTTGTCTGCAGTTATTTTCGAAATTTGTTCTGTAACCAAAATCGCAGATCTCGTCTGTGATTTTTTGTCGAAACTTGTTCGATCAGTTGTATTACAGATCTTGTCTGCCTTATTTTCGAAACTTGTTCGATTAGTTATATTACAGATCTTGTCTGTCATTATTTTCGAAAACTTGTTCGATAGAATATATATCGCAGACCTTGTCTGTCCTTATTTTCGAAACTTGTTCGATTAGTTATATTACAGATCTTGTCTATCATTATTTTTGAAAACTTGTTCGATAGAACATATATCGCAGATTTTGTCTACCTTGACTTTTCCCGACACTTGCTCGGTCTGTCGAACCGAGGAATTCCCCGACGCGACCGTATATGAACAGAATTGAGGTTATGCTTACTTTTCTTCTTTAACCGGCTCTAATCGTTTGAGCTCCTTTAATACATCGATGTCATCATTTTCTTCTGCTCAATTACACTTCTTTCCCATGCTTATTACTTCTTAATACACAGTTCAAGTTTTTACGATGTGGTGTTCTTTGGCACAAAGAAAAGGAATGATGGATTTGGACCGGGCGCCGGGGACTACGAACTCTAGCGCCGGTGAAACTTTTTGGAACTATAAACGTTGCGGCAAGCCTGGTATAAAGTAGGGTACTACCATGTGATCTGAGGAGAAGGCGTGGAATACAATTGGATGTATGCGTACCCGTGTATTTCGATGCACGTGTACGTACTTCGATATCCGTGCATTTCGATACCCGTGTATTAAATATAATATATTCATGTGTTTCGTGTACCCGTGTATTTTAATAACTGTTCAAAACCGTGATCTCTAATTAGTATTGTCTCGTTCTGTCTTCTTTTGTTATTCACCGTCCTTTTCTACGTTCGAAGCTGCCGGCAAAGATCAAACAATGTGGGAACTCTATGATAAATGCATACTTTCAGTTCCGTACTTGTGCATTTACCGAGGCATTACTGTACTACGCTACACGTGACCGCGTGCGAATCCGAATGCGAATTCCTAACGTCTGATTCCTAACTTTGCCAACGCTGCGAAATCTGGCGATCTGACGAGATTTTGTAATTAGGAAAAGTTGTTGTGCTGGTCTAGCACAATGCGACACAATCAAAGAAAATTCGAAAATATCAAAATTTATAATCACCCTCACCTTTTTGTGTTAATTTTTGTTGACCCTCGAGGTAATCTCAATTTTTAACGCACGTGTCTCGTGTATTGTAAGTAGCACAATTTAGCACAACTTGCAAAATTCGATTATCTGTCGCCGTTCGCAAATTGTCCGAATATTACATTTGTTATTCCTTAAAATTCAACATTTTTTATCTGCTAAATGAATACAGATATCGAGTTTCTATCAATGGCACGATGTAGCACAAGATAGTACGCATCTTTTTATAGAAAAAGAAGTTTGTTTCGACAAAAGTACGGGGCTAGTATAATTTTGGTTTTATTTCTTTTCTTAATTGATATTGATGTTATCAATCTCTCATTTACGGCACAATTCGGCACAAATATAGCACAATCTGGCACAAAAAAGAAAAACTCAAAATTCGTAAAGTGCGGAGCTATCAAAAATTTTGTTTTGTTCTATTTTCTTGAGTATGCTTTCACTTACAGAGTTGCGGTTTACGGCACAATACGGTACAAACGTAGCACAATTTAAAAAAATCAAAAATTCGACAAGGGCGGGGCTAACTTCACACACATGAAGATATGTCATAATAATAAATAATCATAATCTATTGTATTTTATATTTAGTAATATTGCCTTGTAAATGGACGAATTTGATTTATTTATTTTAATTTTATCGATTTCCAAAGAATAAAAATAAGAATCTTGTTGTATGCTTCACTGATAAACACTTCAATGTTCAATTATTAAAACTCCAATATTCACATTTAGTATTGTTAACTTCCACTGTGTAAGCGTACTTTTGTTATTGACAATTCTGTTTATTGCATTCGTTTTATTGAAAAATTTCTAATGGACTATTTACTCGCATACATTTTGAACTTCGTCGGTCATTGTTTGTGGATTGTAAATCATTCAACTTAAACTGGAGATTTCGAAAGTTCAATGTAAAATCAGTGTGTACGACTGGCTTTCCTGTTCGTTTTTGTTCGATTTGCGAATGTTTTATGCAACGGAGTTTCATTCGAATGCAGATGACGGAAAAACAACGGGGGCGACATTGTTAACGGAAACGAAGCTATTTCTGCGTAAAACCGAGGAATTATCGAGGCTCGTGTCAGCCATGAAAACATTGGAGGTTTCCTGCCAATCGGAGTTGCAAGAAATCGAGGAAAAACTGACCGATCTATCGATCGCCGTGGAGAAAGACAAATGTTTGAACGCTGGTGGAAAATTCGAGTGGGTGGACAGTGTTCTTGTGAAGGTAAACATTTTTTTTTCCTACTTTACAACGCTACATCCATTCAAATGAATCTTGAGAATATACAGTGTGTGTAGAAAGTATTCGTACACCGATCAATTTCCAAAAAGCTATGTGAAATTGTAATTTATTAACTTTTTTTTTATAAACAATAATATTCTACATATTCTTGGAAATCTTTAGAATAGATAGAGTACAACAAAAAATAGCTATTTATGTAAGTTGCGAAATTAGCAAGAAAAAAACAATTAATCGATAGAAATATTGAAGCAATAAGTATTCGCACAACTGTTTAATTTTTTAAACTTCATTAAAAAAAAATTTTTTTTGTGAAAATGAGTATAAAAGAAAGAATAGCAAAGAAGAAATGCATCTGCACTTTCCCTCGTGTCGTGTGTAACTTTGGAAAAAACATGGTCATGGAAACATTGTAAATCTCTGGCCATGTATGTAACCCCATTTGTCTCCATTTTTTGGATAAAAAAGAAATATAGTTTGTTTCAATTGGCAGACTTAATTATCTATGGTGGCCCAAACTATAATATACGGTACAAATTGATGTGGAAATGGGAACAAGAAAATAGTTATCAAATTAATAATTTCGAGCAATTATATACAAGACAACTGAATGATTTGTTACAAATTATTGGTTGTTAAAAAAGAAAAGAAAATTTAAGTTAATGAAATAAATAAATTAAAATTGTTACGTTTATTTGAATTAGCGTCGTGAATAAATTGCCATATATACTGATTCTATCTGTTGGCCATTATTTAAATACAATTTATTTTATTCAGTTTTTTTGTATAATAATTTTGTGTAATAATTCTCACGTTTAAGATTTTTATTGTTCATTTTATTTAAACAAATGAGGTTCATTTTTCAAGCCTTCTTTACATCTCTAAATTGTAGAATGAAAACTGGCCACCAAATAAGCTTGACTCTTAAAATCTCCTTTACTCCTCCTACGTTGTACAATGGAAATTATTTCCCATCATGTAATATTAATCACTCAATACATACAGTGGGTGTAGAAAGTATTTGTACACCGATCAATTTCCAAAAAAAACTATGTGAAATTGTAATTTATTAACTTCTTTTTTATAAACAGTGACATTCTACATATTCTCGGAAATCTCTAGAATAGATAGAGTACAAAAAAGAAATAGCTATTTATGTGAGTTGCGAAATTAGCAAGAAAAAAACAATTAATCGATAGAAATATTGAAGCAATAAGTATTCGCACAACTGTTTAATTTTTTAAACTTCATTAAAAAAGAAGAAATTTACATTAATTTATAAGTATATAATACTTCCTTCGTGGGATTTCCTTTTGATTTTATAACTATTGTAACTCCATTAAGCATTAAATTAACTAAATTATTAGTTATTGGAAGTGGGATCTTCTTCCATTCCTCTATTAGAGCCATTTTTAAAAGTATTTTACTGGAAATTTGATGTTTTCTAATTCGTACGAACCAATAAACTAATGTGTTTACGTTACAAACTCTACTGTAAATGGTTCGTTATAAGAATCGTGCAAATACTTATTGCTTCTATGCTTTTACCACACTTTTTGCATTTTTTTGTTAACATCACAAATTATATTGACTAGTAAATGTTGTTTGGACTATATCTATCTTAGAAACTTCCGAGAATATATAAAATATCATTGATTATAAAAAAGGAAGTTAAGAAACTACAATTTCACACAAAAGTTTTTTGGGGAATTGATCGATGTACGAATACATTCGACACCCACTGTACATAGGAACCATGAAAAGGGATGATTGTGTTACCGTGCTGTGAAAGTTGTAATGCTGTACAGTTAATTAAAGAATCAATCGCTGTAATTTTCACAATAATAATAATTCTCGATAAAGTGTTTGAAGCAGACGTGCTGTTTGCACCACGAAGGTTTTAAAGAAACTACATCGTCACAAGAAGATTTACTGGTTTTTGAAACTCTTCTGTCTTAATATCGGTGTAGCCTTTTTGAAACCATAGGTATTTAAATAAATTTTTATATCTCCATATATGCAAATGGAAAAAAGTATATCACTCCATTTATGAAATAACAAATGTATAAATATAAATTCATAGTTCGTAATTTCAAGTCATTAAATAACGAGTTATTTCGTTTAATGATTGTTATTGACTTCACCCGTATATCTTTTTCTAGTGTCTGCAGAATGGTAACTGGCTATTATTAGACCAAGTAAATCTTTGCAGTCCAGCAATATTGGATAGATTGAATGGATTACTGGAACCGAACGGTGCTTTAACGATAGGTGAGAAAGGCGTCGACGAACAAGGAAATGTGTTCACTGTCAAAGCGCATAAGAACTTCCGGTTATTTCTTACCATGAACCCACGTTACGGAGAAATTTCCAGGTAATGGGAAAGCATTAATTACTCGACGCTGATTCATTTTTCACAACATATGGTTTTGATTCAGGAAGGTTTAGTTCAAAGAACACATGAAGTGTTGCATTCTTAAACTTTTAATTGATGAATCCAATGCTTACATGATAAATCTTATGTCGCTTTCCTCAAAATTGTGATATATGTTTTCTCACTAGTATCTAGGTAAATCTATCACTTTGCAAGAGCTCCTGCATCCTGCTTCAATACTTTAATACATATTTCTTATTCTGATGATTGCAGAGCTATGCGGAACAGGGGTGTAGAAATCAGTATCCTCACACCAAAGAGCGGGCTTTGCTGCAACATACTAGACACAAGGTCGTTACTGAATAAGTGCGGTATAAAGAAACTGGGCCATCAGAATTTGTTGCTGAAAATTTACGAGAGCTTGTACAACGACCAGCCTAGACTGAATGAAATACTGCAAGTCGCTTCGTTTACCAGTCAACAAGTGGCAAAAGGGTTTACCTTTGAGAGATCATTGCGGAATTCCTGTCAAGAAATATGCGGAATGCTCGAACCGAGATGGAGGAAAGAGGCGTTGAGGAAAGTGGATGAAATTTTGTCAGAAAACCCCGAGAAAACAGGAATATTTTGTTATGATCTAAACACGATAACTCTAAGAAGTAGCGATCTACGAAAAAATTCAAGGTTAGCGATGATAGAGCAACAGGGATTCCTTTTAAAATCTTCCGTAGAAATGTTAAGGTAAGCAAAAATATGAATAGGAAAAATATAGTAAGGAAAAATAATAAAATTCTTCGTAGCCGTTACAGCAGTATACCAGCAATATAGAAATATACAAAATGGGAAAAACTTTTTAATTCTTCTCAGCCCTAAATTATTTTCTTTGCGAACTACTAAATACAATTGAATTTTAATAATTACGATATACAGTATAGCCTACGATGAAGGTTTTCCATCATAATACCGATCATAGTTCTTTAGAGGAAATACAGGAAGTAATGATGAAACTCACTGTTAAATAGCCTAACGTTGCTATAGATAAATGATTAGATAGTTCAACTATCTATCTACAATAGTAATTTCGTATTGTTTAATTTCATTCTTGATTCTATATTTCTCTTACTTCCTTGATAGGATTCACAATTATTTTATATACGATCGGTGGCAAATTTTTATTTTATTTTATCAAATATCTGAACAATTTTACGTGCTTTAAAATACATACGTGTTCCTTTCAGGAACAACTCGGAAAAAATTGATCTGCAAGATCTTTTCGTAGATTCTCCCATAACAGAAACCATGGTGTTTTTGAAACTTCTTTTGCTTGATTTTTATGAACGATCTTCTATGGACGATCTCGAGATTCGACGTGCATGGAGCTCACATATTTTGTCAAACAGTGGATTTAATAACTTGGAGAAAATCAGCGAATCTCTCAACAGAGAAATTAAGAACTTAGAGTTTCTGTTTAAGAACAATTTTGCTTCGGAAATCCCCCTTAGCTTCGTGGAACCTTCCACAGTGTACAATAAT
The DNA here is from genome assembly GCF_026225885.1 of Hylaeus anthracinus. NCBI lineage: Eukaryota > Metazoa > Arthropoda > Insecta > Hymenoptera > Colletidae > Hylaeus > Hylaeus anthracinus. The sequence goes on along the minus strand of NW_026534329.1, from coordinate 9,522,068 downwards.
TTAGCGATTGCTTTATATCTTCGATCGATAATCTTTGACTGTCAGTCGCAGAAAGATTACCAAAAAAATGAAGATGTTATACATTTGAAAGAATACTCAACTGCCGTGTGTTCAGGTAAAGATTTCTGTGTTTGAAACATTTGTTTTTAGAGCAATTCCTCGCTTAAAGATAATAAGGCATTAAAGAAATTGAATCATCTCCGTCGATATTAGTGTTCTCGGAGCTCCGACGACCAATTTGAGTTGAGCTAGTTGCGTGACATAGGTTCTAACTCTCCGTCTGTTAGAGATAATTGGCGTTTCGATTATTAAGAGAGGTGCTGCTATCGCTATTTATTATTAATGTGAGTGGATTGTAAGAAACCAGTTAACAGATTATATAATACATATCGCTAGCTGAAAGTTTTACTTAACTTTATGTACCTATGAATTCATGAGCTGGTTTTTTATTTTCAATCCTTGATAGGAACTTGTTGCAATTACTGAAATTATTAAGATTAGTAGGCAATAACTACTCTGTTCCTACTACCAAATCAATATCTACTTTGTTCAATTAATGAAACTTTTGATTTATTGTTAGGAAGGCTTTCCAGCAACCTGAAAAATGAACCACTGATAGTCAAATTTGCAGAATTAATCGAGCAGTCTGCGAAAATCATTGATGCTGTACTCCACGAGGAACATTTGTTAATGAACGACAAAGAATACATTGAGTTACGAGATTGTTTAAAGTGGTTTCAAAGATTCCATGAATTAGGATCGATAGAGTTGATTGACAAGTCACGAGGGACATTTTTTGACCTACGAGAAATTTCCTCATCTTTAAAGGTTCACTACAAATGGTTAACGAAGCTTTTCAAAACTTTATTTACGCTTTTAGATAGGAACTCCTGCAGTCCGGAAATGCAGTCAGAATTAGCACGTTTCTCAGAGAAATTTTTAAACATGCTAACCAATGCGAATAAATTCAGAAAGATTCGTAAAAAGATTAAGAAACTCTTATCAATCCCATCGCCCCATTTTTCTGAGGATTCGATGATTTACCACGAAAAACTAAGCACAATCTTGAAAAAATGCGAAATCACCGACGAGGACTTGGTTGATCATTCTAAAACGAGATTAAAAATCGCTTCGCTCGGCCTTAAAGACAATTTAGCAATTAGAGAGAAGTTGATCAACATTTGTGCCAAGGACTTTAAGGATAATGGTGCGAGTGGAGACTGGACTGACAAATTAATGGAATTGGAGGAACTCTCCACGAAGATTGTAGTGCTTAAAGAAATGAATGATAACCGTGACGGATTTAACGACAATTTAACTGACATCGAAATCTGGCCTATCTACGAATTCTTTTTCTTGCTTTTTACATATCGTTTTCAAAGGAAATATTGCGAACAATTTTCTAACGATTTCGTCCAAGAAATACGTGAGAAGTTTCACGAACATTTCTCTAGTGAAGTATGTCAAGACTTGCCTGAAGGTTCTTTGATGGTTCTTAACGAATCGAGTAATAATGTATCCGGAACTATTAATAAGAAATTTGATAAGATTTATGAAGAAAGTATCTTTAAAAAATTTGAAGATATTCCAACCATACCGACACACCTAATTGGCCTAATGAAAACATTAAATTCTGATGACACTTCACCCAAACGAAGAATTCTATTATTTCCCGAATTACTTTCATCAGCTGAAGAATTCTCGGAACAATCTTTTACTGTGAAAAATTCGGATATCCTTTTACATTGGCATAATCACGAAGAGGTTCAAATAGAAGACTGTTCCAGTAATACTGAGGTACATACATCACAGGATTATATGAACGTTAATTATGGTTAAGCTGATGATATTCTCAAGAACATTGCAATATCCTGCAAATTTAATTAAAATCTTAAAGCTATTTATTTGTCTCTAAATATCTTAATAGCAGGAAGGATTTGATGAATTAAAATGTAATCTAATTTCCCCTCTTTACTTATAAGTTTTCAAAGATGCTCACATTAAAATTAGTCTTACCAAAATTAATTGAAATTACCTCTGTCATGTCATCCTATGAATACTTTTGAAACTAAATTTCAACAATAAATCAATACTTTTATGTCAATAATTATTTCAATAAAATAGTACTTATTATTTGTTATTAATAGGATTGATGTCTATAACAATTACTAGTTTAAAAAAAAATAAAAGAATTGTAACATTTTAACTTGTATAATTTTCAGACAAATTTCATCGATAAGTCGAGTCTTTGTAAATTGATTTTCAAAATGTTCTTAACAAAATCTGGAAGCGAGGGGCAAACAATCAACCTTGGGAATTACCAAACTAAAAAGAAATTACTTAAAACAGTGCAAAGTTTACTTTGGAGAAATTCTTCAATTTTAAATTCAAAGGAATTCAATCTATCGAGGAACGATGCGATTCTCCTGGAATTTTGTATAAATTATTATATGTCTGCTGTCACAAGAGTGATAGACACTTTTTCAATGAAATTAAACAAAGAAGAGCAAGACGATTTGAAGAAACGTCTCCTCGAACCAATGAAATCGTTGCGGGAAGTCGAAGAAAAGTTGAAAATTGAAGACACCGCGATGGAAAGAGGAAAAGGCTGGTTGATTCTCGGTTACCTACAAATCTTCCTGTACCATGATATAGGATCCATCGATCCCGTTCAAAAGATCGCTTTGAAGTCAAAATACATACGCGAGAACGTTTCAGAACTGAAATGTTTAATGTGCGTTGAAAGCTTGCAAGCCAACATTCTCGACGCTTCTGCGTCCCGTGATCGAATTCTGTCAAGAGAAGACCACCTGAAGAGATCTTTAATCGAAGCAAAAAATTTTGAAAATTTCCAAGCAGTGAGACCGTCGTCGAGCTTTCAGAACTTGAGAGAAGAAATAGAAAATTTCTCCAACAACATAGGCTCATTTGAGTCAATCTTTCGACAGATTCATCATTTAAACAACGTCGTTGAGCAGATTCAAAGAAAAGGAACCCTGAATTCTGATCGAGAAACGCTTCAAGAGGCAACGATCTGGAAGAACTCATTGCGGAGATTTTCAGGGAAATTGGCAAAGTACTATCTGACTGGCTTTCCTGATCTGGTCACCCCGATGATCTCTGCAATCTGGAATCTGCATCACGGATTGTCGATTTTAATGCAACTAATCTCAAACGCGCAGCATCAGAGCTTGAGTACCAACGTTTATTACGATTTGCTACGCTTTCCAGTGATTGGTTCGTGCCAGGAGAACTATTTGAACCTAGCAAAACTGTGCGCCTCTGAAAACTTGATCTTAAGCTTAGTGAAACAGTTTGGATCGATGTCTGTTCAAAAGTATAGATTGGAAATGGCTAAAATCGCGCTACAGGAACTGGAAAACTTTACGAGTTTCGCTGGCACGAGTTTGCAGTCGCTCTGGAACGAGCTGAACAAAATCTTCCTGAAAATTCGAATTCTTTGGAGGGAACAGGAAAAGCAGAGGGAAAAAGAAACGCAGGAAAAACAGAGTCTCTTTCGAACTAAGTCGGAAAAAGAAGAAGACGAGTCCGATTACAAAGAAACGTTTCCAGGCTTTCAGCAAGACTTCCTGGAACTCGGTGAAATATTCCCAAGTTTTCAGCAGGAGTTTCCAGAATTTCAAAAAATATCAACGAATGTTTCGAACACAGGGGAACGCTTCGTGGAATTAGTATCTTTGAAAGATGCCAGGAAAATTCAAGAAATTCATTGGAATATTTTGAAAAATTCAGAACGCGGTCAATGGAACCCAAGCGCTTTAGAAAGTTTAAAAAATAGATCCGGGAAGTTTGGAAACAGTTTGGAAAATTCTGACGTCTACCATGAGGCTAACTTCGTCGAACCGTTAGCTCGACGATTCGAAATTCTTGGATTCTTCACAGAAACGTTACCAGAGAACCTGTCGTCAAGATTAGTATGCAGTTTAACCGTACTGATTGCACAGAAATCCAATTTTGAGAATAAAGCAGGTAAACGAAACGTTTATGACTTCTATAGAGATCCAAACATTGTTGAAGTGGAGGAATGTCAGCCACTTATCGAAAGACTTTCTGAAAAAATTGACGGTTTCCTAATGGAATGGTCAGAAAACCCAATTTTAAATTCTATCAAACTGATTATCCAGAGGCTACTCAGTTTTCCAATTGATTCGTCATTGTTGAGATTTTTAGTGGGCATCGAGTTACTGTTAACGAAGATTCAACAATGGGAAGAGAATGCTCGTTACGATGTTAGTCTTGCGGAGTTCATTGAATTCTTTGGCAAAAAGATTTTGCATTGGAGGAAGCTCGAAATCTCAAGATGGAAGGATTCGTTGGAGATTCTTGAAGATGACTTGAAAACCGAGGCTTCACGCTGGTGGTTCTTTTTGTTTGATTTGGTAGATCAATATCTTGTTCAAGAAACGGAAGGCGTTGAACTATCGAGAGAAGACATAACAAATATTGAACAAACAGGATATGTCGATAGACAGGGAAATCCAAATAAAAGCGACAGTATCTCAAAGGAAAAAATCACAGAGAACTTGGAACGCTTCTTAGCAGAATCATCTTTAATTGAATTCGAGCCAAGACTTCAATTGATCTATCTTTTTTATCAACATATTAGCCATTTAAAAGAAACTAAGAAACAAAAGCAATTGTCTGCCATATTCTGGAACATTTATCACTACTACAGCCAATTTTCAACCGACGTTGGAAATAAAATAAAAGCCGCGAAAGAGCCCATTGCTAAAAAATTGAAGGATACGATCAAGATTACAAGGTGGAATGATATTAGCTACTGGTCGGTAAAAAACACCGCTGAAAAGACGCGTAGAACTTTGCACAAGTTTGTGAAAGAATTTCGAAAAGGAGTTCAAGAGAATGTTGCTGCTTATTTGACATTGAAGACAAGACCAGAAACGTTGGAGACAAGCATTAGAAAAGATCTTGACTCTTCCACTTTTCTAATAAACCTCCAGTCTGGGAAGTTAAACAAAATTAAGAAAATAGCTCAAAAAGCTGGTCAGTTCTGTCAAAATATTATTGTGAAATGTAATTATTCTCAAATTCGGAAAGACATTGAAATTTTTATAGAAGACACCCTCGAGGAGAGTGTAAGGCTAAAGAAATTGGAAGTCGATAAATCGTTGACAAAAGGCAAACAGCAAGCGCAATTAAAGAGCATACTCCAGCAGAAGAAAATGGCATTAGCGAATTACTTCAAAACATTAACTCGTCTTGGACTTTCGTATCGATTTGGAATCTTAACTTGGAAAAATAGGAAATATGAAATCACAAACTTCGCATCGACGCCGCTGGATTTGCAGGAAATTCAGAAATTTAGATTCGGGAAAAGCTTGAACGATAACATCGACAAAGAATTGATCGAACAATGGTCTGGTTGTGACAAGTATTATTACGAATCCTTGATTAAATTGAATTTCCTCGATGGTATCCTAAATTCTGGTAAAAGCGACTTTGGAATTCAAAACGCTGAACGTTGCCGTGGATTTTCAGCTCATCTTATATTGTTGGCTCATCGACAGAAGGAGACGATCGCTGATTTCTTTAAACATTTCTTTCCGCTTAAAATTCAACTGTTAAATCTCACTCTCATGATGGATGATGCAACGAAGTCAACGAATACATCAAAACCTCCAAACGAGAATGACTTTCCTGAACTACCAGAAAACTTGGACGTTCTTAAACAAAGAGACTTACAAATTCTCGTGCAGAACTTCCAGAAGTTGTTGAAAGTGTTGCAAATATCTACGAAACAGATTGTTATCTTCTTAGAAAGTTATCCAACTGAGTTTCTTGAAGAAGAAAAGTTTCTAGATTTGAATGAAAGTGTAATACCTATTTTGAAAGAAAATAATGTTGTAGAAAATTTACTTACCTCGATGAAAAACTCTTTGGACTCGGTTAAAATTATGGCGGACGAGTTGAACTCGTGGGTGGCAATTTCTAAAAGAATTGAAGAGTCTGGTCAAATTTTCTTTTTCCACCGAAGACATATCGATTTTCTTCGAGTAAGTTACCAGAAAATCAATGAAGTGAAACAAAGATTGATTGATCTTGGCTCCGCTTTTACGGCGGATCATCCTGTCACTGAAAACCTTAATTTCATGATAGAGAGGATTAACGAAAGCATCGAGTACTATAAAGCAACCTTGAATCCAGCGTGTGAAGAATCAAACAGATCTGAAAACTTGGAAGAATACCGAGGAAATTTGGACACCTTAATTACACAAATTCTTCTGGTAATTCAAAAGAAGCTTCAAAGCAGTCAGAAGTCGGGTGAGGAAACAATTAATTCTGAAGATATTTTTGAAGAGAACCTCATGACGGAAAAATTGATAGATTCCTTAAAAAAAACTATCCCGGATTTACGATTGAACAAAATATCACGAATCTTTGGAGAACTACTGCAAACTATTTATCGTCTAGATACTAAGTCTGCAAATGATTGTATGAGGTAAATTTTAATAATTACATTATACATACTTACTATCACAATAATATAAATATGTCATATAAACATGCAATACATTCAATTCGTAATTAGTATGAATAGTACAATACACTATCATATTTTAAGTATTAATAAAATAAGTGCCTAACAATGTACTAAGTTGTGTTAATTTTCTAGATTACTTCTGGAGCATCTACCTCTACTGAAGCAGTACACCTTATTCTTGCACTACTATTTACACGAACTAGTGGCTTCTTTTCGTTTAACGTGCAAGTTTCTGTACCTACAATTAAATGTCTTCCTCGACTTAGCAACGAATGGTTTTTGTCAACCAGAAGATATGACTACATCTGAAAAGGATCAAGAAGGCGATCCATCCCAAGGAGGCATGGGATTAGCGGATGGCGAAGGTCAAAAAGACGTCTCTGATAAAATCGAATCGGAAGATCAATTGGAAGATGCGAAATGTCCAAACGAGGAGGAAGAAGATAACGAGAAAAAGGACACGAAAGAAGAAGAAAGTGGTATCGAAATGACAGAAAATTTCGATAGTCATTTACAGGACCTCGAACAGGACGAGGAAGACAAAGACAACGACGATGGCGACGATCTGGACAAAGAAATGGGCAAAACTGACGAAAATGCTGAAAAACTCGACGAAGAAATTTGGAAAGATGATGAAGAAAACGAAGACGAGGAAGACGATAAAGATAAAGAAGATCAAAAAGAAGAGAAAGGAAATGGGCAGGAAACAGGCGAGGAAGAACTGAGTGCTAAAGACGGTAACGAAGATAAGAATGAAGACAAGGATCAAGAACCAGAACAGGGAGATCGAAGAAAGGATGAAGATAAAAAGGAAATCAATGAATTCGAAGAACCCGAAACGAATGAGGATCAGATAGACCCTTATCATGGAAAAGATCAACCAGAAATCGAACCAGAACCGTTTGATCTTCCAGATGATGTTGATTTGGATGATGAAATGAAAGACGGCAATGAAAACGAAGACGAAGAAGATCCTTTTGATATCGATAAATTGAAACAACCTAAAATGCCAGAAGAAACGGAAGCTGAGGAATCCAAGGAAGAAGAAACTCAAGAAGGGGAACAAGGGCATTCGAGTGACGGTGAAGACGATACAGAAGAAGATGACAATTCAGAAAGGGTTGGAGACAAAAAGAAAGATGACGAAAATATAGATTTTGAGGAAAACAAACAGGATAATTCAGAAAAACAAAGTATGGAGGAGGAAAAGGAAACAGAAGAAGAGAAAGTGTCACCTAGCCTTGATGCAAGTAGCAAGGAAATTGATGGTTCGAAAGAAACTGAATCCAGAAAAGATGGTTCTAGAGATGCAGTAGAAAATCAGTCAAATGAAAAGAATTCGGAAACTACACCAACAGACATTAACGCGGATGATAAGAGAGATAAAGGTAATTTGATGTCTTAATATTATATTTTTATTAAATTTATTTGTTAAGTCATTTTATTTAAAGAAGCATGTGATTCAAATTAGAGAAGAAAGAAGTTCGTAAGTACACTTTTAACAGTAATTTTTTTCCTTGTCATTGAAGGGACTGGTCAATCGCAAACAGAAGAGCATCAAGGCCATTCAGGTTCTAGACAAGAAGAGAACGTTCCTACTTCTGGCGAAGAAAACTCTTCGAAACCTATGGAAAAACGAAGAAAACCGGGTCAAAGTGACGAAAATCGTAGTCTGCTTGATGATGAAATTCAACCGTCTGCAAAAAAAATGAAAACAGCTTTAATGGGTCAGGAACTAGACGATCACAGCGAGGAAGAGAATGACCCTAAACATAGTAGTGCAACTGAAACTTATGAGCACATTAAGAATACAGAAACGTTTGATGACTTTGTATTTGACGCTGCAACCGAAGAACAGGTTAAAAAACAAGCATCGAATTTAGAAGGTACGAAAGTATTTATATGCTTATATTTGTAATAATTATTATGTAATTATACAAATTTATGATTATAAACTAAATATTTAGCATTTTGTGTGCAATCTTTCTGTCTAAATTTTACTCATAGTGAAGTATAAATATTTATACGAGTAACAATGTATGGATTGTATGCTAATTTATTTTTTATTACAAACAAATGTATTTATTAATTGACACATTAACCAATTAATTGAATTCAGAAGAAAATTGCCAAATAGATAATAAACCAGAAGACGATGACATCGAGATGCACGAGGATGATCCAAAAGCAGAGGAAGAAAAAGAGAACCCGGTGAAAGAACATGCTTCAAAGGTTCCAAAAACTAAGAAAGAGAAGACAACAAACGTCAATGGCGAAAGATCGGACGATATAGAAGAGATTGAACTAGGCGGGGAAGTTGAAGGCGAAACGGTGGAAACAACTCGTGTTTTACGTGGAAATGAATCGACTTTTCACATAAAATCACCAGAGACAGAGAGCTTCAATACCTTTGTGGACGATATTGCGAAAAAGAGATCCGAAATTGAAAATATGCTTAGTATGTGGTCTCAACGATCGACGTCCGCTGAAGCAGCACATGCCTGGAGTTCCATAAGCGCGTTAACAGAATCAGCTGCTAGAGAATTATCCGAAAAATTGCGATTAGTATTAGAACCGACGTTAACGTCCCGTTTGAAAGGCGACTACAGAACTGGGAAACGTATAAACATGAAAAAAGTAATCCCATACATTGCCAGCGAATTTCGAAAAGATAAGATTTGGTTGAGACGCACCAAACCATCAAAGAGAGACTACCAGATTGTTTTAGCGATTGATGATTCCAGTAGTATGGCTGATAGTCATTCAAAGGAGTTAGCTTTTGAGTCTCTCTCACTGATCGGCAAAGCTATGACTTATTTGGAGGTTGGCCAACTTGCCGTTATTAATTTTGGGGAACGAGTGAATATCCTTCATCCTTTCGGTGAAAACTTTACCGAAGAAAGTGGTGCAAAGTAAGTTTATCAGACCACATTCCTTAAAAATGTAGAATCTTTTTGTTAACATTTGTTATGCGTAATGTGTTCTATATCAATCCCTTGTCAAACTATGAATTTCTCCAGTATAGATTTAACAAGATTTTAAAGGGAAGAATTTTACCAAGTAATATTGAATCGTTGATTAGAAGGTATAGCTCAAAAAATCGAACTTACAGGTTGATTCAAGAGATGAAATTTGAACAGAAGAAAACAATGATTGGCCAGTTACTTGATTTCACGATAGACATGTTCACAACTCAGGGCAGTTACTCTGATAACGCAAAATTGGTGGCTATTTTATCGGATGGGAGAGGAATATTTTCCGAAGGGACAGAGAAAGTAAACGCAATCGTGAGAAGAGCCAAATTATTGAACATTTTCCTTGTCTTTATAATTGTTGATAATCCCCTCAATAAGGTAAAATATAATGAACTTCGTTCTGAATTAAAAAAAAATCTCTAGATAAATATTTTGACTATAGCATTTGTGATATATTTTAAAAGATACAGTACTAGTGTTGAAACTCTTGATTACGGATTGAATTACTTTTTAGGATTCAATACTTGACATAAGAATGCCAGTTTTCGAAAATGGAAAATTATTGGGTATCCGTTCCTACTTGGACAACTTTCCATTTCCATTTTATATTATTCTTCGAGATTTGGATAGCTTGCCTGTAGTACTGAGTGACGCATTACGACAATGGTTTGAAATTGTTGGCAGAATTGAAACATGAAAACATTTTCTACTGTGCTTCGCTTCTATTCTTCCACTATTTTTATTTACTGTACGATTTTACAAATACAAAAGGCGCATTTAAGTAATCTTACTTTTGCTATAATACCTAATTAGATACATTAGAGTAATGTTATTTATGTATTCAGAATCAATTTAGATGTGATTTGTTCGTACAGAGTACTCTTAATTTACTTAGAGCCGACCCTAATTTGAATATACAAGGTATCGACACAATTTTACCATTGTCAAAGAACCTCTTAGTGGTACTGACTCTAACTTAATGATATGTACCCATTATGATACAGAATCAGGACATAAAAAACGCCAAAGATTCGCCTCTGTAAGAGTACTCTGCACACATGAATTATCCCACAATGTACAAAATATCATCAGTTTCCTCTTGATGGTCTGAATGTTTTTTTATAAAATAAAAATTCATCTAGCTGTGTGTACACCTGACTACTTTTAAACTTATAATCAGCACTCTCAGTAGCAAAATGCCCAAGTTTGTAGCATTGAACTATACTGGAACGCGCCCTAGACTGCCGAGACAGTGTTGCGCACCGAATGCTATTTTTTCAGTAGACACATCCTGCACAGTCTTCTCATGAGAGAAGACTCATGTAACAAGTATTAGTAATAAACTACTGAACAAAATTAGCGGAACGCTTTTTTAAATATTCATGGTTATAAGAGTTTCCAACCGATTTCGGCGAAACTTCGTGAGAAATAATCTTCAAGGGTCTTCTGGGTGTGTGCAAAGTTGCATTGGCGAGGGTTGATGTGAAGGGATTAATTTACCCCCTTAAAGAAGGGGACGTCGAAAAACGTCACTTTTAAAGGTGCCAGGGGTGACGGTAGGGGTTGAAAAAATTAAAAAAAACTTTAAGGACGACCTCTCCTTGATGGCCTCTACAAAATGCACCCCTCAAAATCTCTTTCGGACAAATCCACTCCTCACAACCCCCCACCTCCTCTAAAACCCACAATTTTTAAACAGTCTCAGTTTGTGGCAGATACGCTATTTAGCTTTTCCATTTTACCGCCAAAGTGCGGAGCAGTCACTTTACATGAATTATCATTAGAATCTGAACGTCTACACTGTTAAATACAACATTTTAGCTGCGCATTTTACATTGAATTTTACATTGTGTTACACAATGTCGCCTTTGAATTTTATTGAAAAGGAGTTGCATGTAGTAGCAACTCATTTCGATTTCACATCTTTTTCTACTTTCTTGTAGTTTTTTATGAGGATCTTCTATTTTTCTATGATAACTTCTTGAGACCACCACTTTTTCATGTATTGGCGTAATTTTTCTACTTTGTTGAAGTTTTTTATCGGATCTCACTTCTTTTTAGAAAGATAATTTGTATAGTGAATGACTTTAAATAATTTTTATATTATATGTATATAGTACTTCGTGTAGAGTTCATGGTGCCTGAAACCGCTTATGCTTGCAAGAAATTGAAATGTTAAAGATGAAGTGAGAAATAGGAAAAATATGTCCACTATTAGTAACGCACAATTTATTGTATTAGAATTAAGTTCATAAGTATGCAGAACGCATGGCAGAAAGTCTTGTTGCAAGAAATTTAAATGTTAAAGATAAAGTAAGAAAATTGGAAAAGAGATCTATTGTTTGTTATGTGACGGGGCAGACTTTTCTGCCCGTCACGAAAGCACCCTGATCCCCGGAAGGAAGATGCCATGGTGCTGGCACACCGTAAGGAGCCTCTACAGCTCCTGGGTGCGGAGAGCCGCGAGCCGGCGGCGAGAAGAGCGCGTCGATCGATACGCGATCGATTTAGGAAGAAGGCAATTAACGGTTTGACGGCGAACCGAACGGAAGTTCGAGCGAGCGCCCCGATTACCCGAGCCGCGAGTTCCTTTTTCTTTCGAGCCCGTATCGTGCGTGTGTGTTTGTGGGAGTACCTCCACACCATCCCCAGGAGAGGACGTAACTGGGAGCCTGGGAGCAGAGCCGGCTGTTTGCAGGTAGGGCCCACTGGTTGGGTTTCTCTTTTGTGGCGTGCGTGGGTGCGAGAGTGCGGATCGAACGAGTATGTCCGCAAGCGTGCTCCGGAGCACCCTTTTCATTCGCGACAGGACCACCACCGGATGTGAACTCCGTTAGACTTCCCTCCGTCCGTTTCGCGAATCACCCGCGTAACCTGGCGCGGTTTGAGAACGCGCCGCGTTTCGAAGGAGAGGGCCCCTTCGAAACGCGAAACCGTTAATTCCCGGCATAATCTTTCGATTGTATTTAATTCTAGGGCGGACTATTTGTTTGCGAGGCCCTCATAGAGTTAAGTCGCGCCGGTTAGGTATTCGTTTTTCTTTCCGTCGGATACTTTCTTTTGTATCGGGAATTCCGCGCCGCGTACCCTTTCCGGCGCGTAGTCGCCACACCCTTTCTTCAACGGTGTGTGTACCGCGGAATTCCCCCGCGTCGGTATCGACTAAATAAAGAAATTCGATTAAACGTACGCTGATCAAAGTTTATTTCCCCTTTCGACCTCCCCTGAGTTTCGCTCTTCGTATAGCAGCCGGAAGGACGAAAGTAACGGACGCGTGTACTTGGCACTGGCGCCCAATTCTTACAAATAAATTCATTCGTGGAAATTGTGCGACCGAGCGTGTCGATTAGTGGCTTTCACGGCCGCCCACGCGAGGTACGTAGCAGTTAATATATCTACAGGGTGTCCCAAAAGTCGGGGAGGAGCCGGAAATGGGGGGTAGCTGAGACGATTC
>NW_026534329.1:9440225-9464116 GCF_026225885.1 Hylaeus anthracinus | reverse complement strand
TATATATGCTTTAATAGTTATTCTAATGTTGCAACGCAACTATTATAATAGAACATAGGGGAAACATACAGTTTTCAATGCAATACTTGGACAAATGGCAAAAATATTGAATAAAGAGATGCACTTACATTCTCGCAAGATAGATCTAGAAATATGTTGTTACATCCGCCTCTCGCTCACCCTCCAGGCAAATGCGCTAGCATTTAAATTAAGTAAGGAGATGGCAGGAAGATGGGAATATCTTCATGCTACCTCTCTTTTAATTCAATGCCACATAGGAGTGACACTAGATGGGAATATCTACGAGATACCTCCTATGTGTGCTAAAACAAATCCCAAGTCTAAGAGATTAAGACAACGCTGAGTCGATAGTCCTATCTCAGCACTTGCGCCAGAGTGCCGCTATCGCGTGACGAAAGCACCGCGCGCTCGTACGGACGATGAAGCCGGGTCACTATTCAAGTATCAGAATATGATTATGCAGTGTGGCTCGAAGAAAAGTCTGTGTCTCTTCAGTCACCTCTAGTTTGGGGGACTTTCACCAACCATCCAGTAAAGCACAGTAGTGAGAAATTATACCGTCACTCGATGGTATCTTTGTGTTTTATATTTTACTATATATCATACAGGCCAATATGATACATGAATATGTAAAATACATTTACACATTTATACATAATTGCATTACTTATATATATTTTTCTTTCCATAGAAAACATAGGAAGAATCATCAAAAAACCCAAAATGGAGGAACCCTGAAAGAAAACGCTGTTCAAAGCTCTGGGAATAGTTTTAAGAACAGCCAGGCAGTTCAGGCGCCGGAGGTCAACGGTGAGACAACGCAGCGAGAAGATTGAGCATTTCGTGCAGACCGGTGTGTGTCAGGTTTTAGAAAGCCTGCCAACACCCCTGCACGCGATGCTCTCTGCCCAGATGCGCAACGCGGGAAAGACGAAATCGGCGCGACGCTTCTCCGACGAGAAGAAACTATTAGCTGTAAGTATTTTAAAACAGAGTTCCAAAGCTTATCGATATTTGGCAATGTTATTTCTTTTGTCAAGCATTGAAACTCTTAGGAAACTAATATCGCAAATTCCACTAAAAGCTGGAATTTGCGATAATGTTTTTGAAGAACTCAAACAGCGGTCCAACTTATTCGTCGATAAAAAACACAGATACTGCTTTTTCATGAAATTAGTTTATCGCCTCAATTAGAGTATAATCCCTCAATGGATGTAATTGAGGGATTTGTAGATACTGGTTTTCGCGTAATTTAGATATCGCGGATCATGCTACAATGTGGATGCTGAAAGGAATTCGTGATGTGCGACCGTGGAAACAACCTGTTGCGTATTCATTTTGAAAAGGTTCCAGCTCAGCTGAGAACCTTGTTCGTATGTTTAAAGAAATAGTTCGCCATGCATGTCAGGCCGGTATAGTAATTAGTAGCAACAGTTTGTGACCAAGGAAGCACAAATTGCAAAGCTATTCAAAGCTTACTAAATTCCTCGAAGAGAAATGCCTTTCAGGAATCGAATGCACTGCGGCATGATGTTATTGTAATCGACAATAACATGATTGTACCGCTGTTTGATTCCCCCCATTTGTTAAAATGTGTCCGCAACAACTTGCTGACAAAGGACTTGAGGTTTAAATTTCAAGACAATATTTCACGGGTGGCTAAATGGGCACACGTGGAATATCTATATTTTATTGATAGCAGTAATGTTTATGAGGACCGACTCCTGCATAAACTTACTGCTACACATGTTGTTCCAAGTAAAATCCCTAAAATTAAGGTCAAATATTGCGACCAAGTTTTTAGTCGAGCAGTTGGAGCCCTAATGACACTGATGAGCCGTAGCAAGGCTAAGAGTGTGTGCGGTACGCGTGAAATGTCGGGCGATGGAATTGACACTGCTCGACTTATTCATTTTATGAATAGTACTTTCGACAGTGTCAATAGTAGTGTTGCGCAGTCGACAAGTAGAACAGACATGACCTTAGTAAATGTTTGGAATGTAGCTATTTCGGGGTTTCGTAGCACGAGCTTTTTGAAAAGATAGCCTGTGGATAAGGAGCACCCAATGGTACTGCAAAGGTGGATTAGGACACTTTAGAATTTTTAATTTTTTAAATCTCATCTGCGTGATCTTGGTTTTGTTGAATTTGTTACCCGTAATTTTAACCAAGACGCGCTTGAAAATTTTTTCGACCAAATAAGTCAACATGTGCCCGCTATACTAATCCCACTTGTAGAGCCTTTCAAGCATATTATCGAACACTGCTTATCAATTGATATTCGCAATTGGTAAGTGGGGATACCAATTGCGAATCTGATGAATCCGCAAGGTTTCTATGTAACTTAAAAAAATTTATATCGGTTGCCCCACGTGCATCGACGGATGAAAATGTAATTTTTCTAAATTTTAATGTTCCAAGTGCACCTAAATTAGCTATTCAGGCTGCCATTCGATATATTACGCGAATTATTCGAAAAAAAATATGTTTGCAGAAGTTGTTTGGCCTTATTTTTCAAAACCGACAATTTCGGGGAATATTCGTCGATGCATAGTGGATGCACATTTTCCAACATAGCACACATTTCCGGCCTTGTTACGGCTATTAAATTACAAAATATCGGAGCATATAAAATTTAATTTCATATGCTCCGAGCATAGAAATGATTTGAGAACATATATGATACATAACTGTATCATATACACTGCTGGAAAAAATTGAGGGATCACTAAAATCTTTCGAAAATTTTGGTCACATTCAAGTGACTATATCTTCACGGAAAAAAGTCATAAAAAATATTTGAAAATGCCGTTTTGTAGGCCGAAATCTGTAGTTTTCGAATCAGGAGATCAACATTTTTTTTGTCTGGCCATGTCACTTTTTTTTTTAAATGAAGTGCAACGAAGGAATGTTCAAACATTTTCGTCAACTTTGAAGGTATGCACAGTACGAAAAAAATTTTTCTTGGCAAATTCAATTAAATGGTATTATAGAGTAAACTTTTGTTTTTATTTTCGTTTTTTTTGGTTTTGCTATACAATTTTTATTGACCGAGTTCTTTATGATTATGTGAAAACGGGTACTTTTCACTTTGAACGCCTATAACTCGTAAATACATGATCGCAGAAAAATTTCAATGAATGTTTTGGACAGCTGAGAAACTTTCCTTTAAAAGGCTTTGGTTCCCAATTTGATGACATTTTTTTTTAATTGCATATAATCCTTTTCAAAATGACCTAAAAATTTGCACATATACCACTTTTCAGAAAACATGACGCCAATGCGACATGATTTGAAAACTTGAGAGATCACTTGTTTTACGTTACGTTTCCGTCTCATTCAAAACGATTTTTTGTTCTTCCAGCGTCTTAATGGTTATTGCGTGTTTTCTTGTCTTAATTCAACGTCATTTTAACGTACAGAAACAGGATTTAAAAAATTGAAGAAAAAACATTGTTCAATCTCTTTACAATGACAAAAACGATAAGATACCGCCGGCATTAGCATTGCCCGAAGCGTACCACGAGGAGGTTGTACGGCCGGATTCACAATTCATTCCGTATGGACCAGCACGAATCGATGATACTCACTCGTTTGTCACCCGTACAATATTATTTGCTTCGGTAGCCGCATAGCATAGCCGCCAGGGGACCGCGACCTCTACGCTGATTCTCACTGCTGGAGTGTGCAAGCCGCGTGTATTAAGGAGATAGACACGGGTAATGCAGCGCTCTGTAATCCGACAAAATCTGGCCCGAAATGTGGGTCAGCTTTGCCCACAGATTTTTTCCTTATATGAGCATATTTTGGGCTCAATGAGGGCTCACTCGAGAGAGGAAGGTCCAAGGAATGGCGCTCTGGTCGTGGTTGAACGATATTGTGTCGATATTTAATAATATGAGCGTCCAAAGTCGAGCAAAAATCGAGCAAAATACATCCGCAGAATAGTTATATTTTTAGGTTACTAAAAAGATTTTGTGACTTGAACGACGACCATAGCGCCATTCCTTGGACCTTCCTCTTTCGAATGAGCCCTCATTGAGACCAAAATATGCTCATATAAGAACAAAATCTGTGGGCAAAGCATTGCATTTCCAAAAACGAGTTTCCGCTATTTTAACGATAATACAGAGCAAGTGACGTCACAAATTTAGTTCAGACAATCGATAGGAGATGGCGCTTACTGAGGACGACTGCTAACGTGATGTCGATACAATTGCGGTGTTGCCGTTCTCACAACAGCGTCTCTTTACACTGTTGCCATTTCACTGAGGTCGAAATCGCGCTTAGCATCCTGATCCCGTATCCTTACATTTTCCAGCGTCGACTCTCAGTCTCTCTTCCTTCTTCATCGAACTGTTTCTTTCTATTTTCGTCGTCGCTTCGAAACTCTAGCTTTGCGCTGGACGCGTTTCTATCCCGGTAGGAGCCACTTATTTTTTTTTTTTTTTACTTTTTCTTCCTTTTGTATCATGTTTTGTTATGGAAACAACCTTTTTATATACACTGACGGACAAAATTAAAGAGACACATTTTTATAAAACGTCATATCTATGGAAGTTTTCAACCGATATTGGGGAAACTTCGCGAGGAGTAGTTTTGAAGTGTCCTCTAAATGTGCGCAAAATTGCATTGGCGAGGGTTGATACGAAGGGGTTAAGTCACCCCCGTAAAGAGGGGCACGTCGAAAGACGCCACTTCTTAAGAGGCCAGGGGTGACGGAAGGGCTTGAAAAAATCAAAAAAACTTTGGGGCAACCCTCCTCGATGCCCTCAACAAAATTCACCCCTCAAAATCCCTCTCGGGCAAACCCACCCCTCACAACACCCCACCCCCTCCAAAATCCACAATTTCCCTGGACTCCCCTGATCCAGGAAATGCCAACGCTCACGCCGTGGGCCGTAGAGGCACCCCTTAGAGGGATGGAACAGTTCGCCACTTTTCAACACCCTTCGTAAGGGAGCACTTCCACACCTCGAAGGGCGATGAAATTCACCATGTTTATTCTGGGTACGTTAAGGATCAATGTCATTTAAAGCTCGTTTCGAAAACTGCCCTGGAGCTGAACAGGGTGGCCCAAAGTTAAGGGTGGTCCACCCACAGGTGTAGGGGCTGGAACGATGTTTCGTTGCGTGGAACAAATGTGATACGGTCCAAGGCATTGGAGTGACACAGTTTTGATGTCTTTTCCCCGCGTGGATAGCATTAAAGTACCAAAATGACGTTTTTTTTAGAAAACCCACCCGCGAGTTTAGGCCTGTGTACCAGGTGAACGAGGTCAACGCCGTTCATAGAATCGGACGCGGGAATGCTTTATTAACAGGTCCACAAAAATTCGGATATTTTGAATCACGCTTTCATTGTCAAATCGGAGTAGATTTAAAAGAGTATTAAGTATTGTGAGGGGTGGGTTTGCCCGAGAGGGATTTTGAGGGGTGAATTTTGTTGAGGGCATCGAGGAGGGTCGCCCCAAAGTTTTTTTCAACCCCTTTCGTCACCCCTGGCCTCTTAAGAAGTGGCGTCTTTCGACGTGCCCCTCTTTACGGGGGTGACTTAACCTCTTCGTATCAACCCTCGCCAATGCAACTTTGCGCACATTTAGAGGACACTTCAAAACTACTCCTCGCGAAGTTTCCCCAATATGGGTTGAAAACTCCCATAGATATGACGTTTTAAAAAAGTGTCCCTTTAATTTTGTCCGTCAGTGTCTTAAGATTATTATTATACAATATTGTGCAATTTTTATGTTTTCTATCGCATTGAAAAAGAAGTCAGGATGTGAAAGGAGTTTTCTATAAGCTTTTATAAAAACTTACGTCATTATAGTTTGTAAATAACAATTTAATTATATTAAACAAACATTGCAAAAACAAGACATAACAAAACATGATACAAAAGGAACAAAAAGTAAAAAAAAAAAAAAAAGAATAACTGACTCCTAAAGGATCGAACCGCGTCTAGCGCAAAAGATCGACTTCGCAACCTGGCACTCACCGACTGCGCCACACTGCTTCTACGATACCTCTGACTCTTGTACGGTCGACACTCGTCAATCGAAATTTAGATATTTTAAAAAATTTATTTCTCGAAAACGAAACATAGTAGCGCCATCTCACTTGCAGAGATTGTTCTGCATACCCTTCTTTACATAATACAATAATTTGTATAAAAAATTCGGGGGACACTAGGCGATGTCTCCTTGTGAGCCCAGTCTCTTTCAAAAAGCGCTCGTCCTGATCGCGAACTTCCCTTGTGATCTGTTGAGCGTTTTCGAAACGGATATTTCTCCGCGTCGTCCATAAATTATTGTAAATATGATCCGAATTGTATTATATGTGGTATCATTGTAATTAGAAAAATGTCACAAATGTAATATTGAAAGTCTCGCTTATTCGGCTGGACTCTTACTTTCAGGTATCGCGGCATCACGCAGCCTATTCGTAGGCACACGGACATGCCACCGAGCGTTGCATGTGTGAGTGTGTCTCGGACGGCTGCTCGCACCTACGATACATTGTCGTTGACGTCTCGCTTGCTCATAAAGCCTACCTTACCGATGGCATGTGTCTCCTTTCCTATGTGTTTCTGACTGAGTGTCTCGATGTGCGGAAACAGTTATGAGCGCTTGAAGCGACAAATGCCAGAACTATATTTTACGTGTAACATGATAATCGTGGACAGGATGCAAGGACTTGCGCATTGTCCTATTTTTGTCTCGACAATGCAAATTTGAGACCTCTCAATAGTCGTTTCCGCTAGATAAATGTTCAAGCTAGAGCGCAAGCTCCCATAGGAACTCTACTTTTGCTTTTTTCTGTCATAATTAACAATATTCAGCAGCGTATGTTAGCTTAGACAACGTGGCAGCACTGTCGCACCACCATACAACTTCTTTTGATCGCGAAGTACTGCTGAATATTATTAATTATGACACAAAAAAGCAAACGTAGACTACCTATAGGAGCTTGCGCTCTAGTTTGAACATTTATCTAGCGGAAACGACTATTGAGAGGTCTCGAATCTGCATTGTCGAGACAAAAATAGGACAATGCGGAACCCTTGCAGTTCCGTGTACGTATACAGTGGTGTCGAGCGGTGTGGGTACGTACCAGCACATACAAGGCACGGGAGTCCACTCCCTTAAAGCAAGAAAAAATACACATTGTTACGTGGCAGATTGCCACGTAACAAAATAGATGAACTCTCCGCGGGGAACGAGATCGACCAAGATCGCGAGCGCCACCAGGGTAACCCAGGGTTATGACTCATTTGCGTATTTGAATCGCAATAGCGTTGGGCTAACAACGGCAACATCCAGCGATGCGGCTTAGAGGCTACCGATTCTGTCCAACCCGGCGCCGGCTGCACGGACTGGCCAGACGAAGCTCAAATGGACAGGGACTGGAGGTTTTTGCTAACAGCCCCTGAACTCCGCTACGATCTTGTGGGGACAAGAGGCCGTTTAGGATAGCGAAGTCAGTCGGGTTCTCGAGTGCACCGAGATCCGGCCCGCTCCAGAGTCTTTGTGCACGCCGATAACGCAATTTGAATTTGGCCGCCATAGAGTGCCGCGTGCCGCCGACCATTGAGGTAAGGCTGGGGGGAAGCGCGTGAGCCAACGTGTGCGACGAGCTTGCGTAGCTCGTCCTATTTCGTCAGCGACACACGTGGTGAACGGTACGATAAGCGCTTCCTCCTTTACCTCACGCTCGTGGATAGGATATCGTGAATTGTTCGGGTTTCCTGGTGGCTGCCGAGCACCCCGTCGGGCGAAATAGCGTAATTAGTTTCAATCGAGAAGGATATCGAACGGAATAACGAACATCTCGTCGCGAATCCATTGTAACGCGCACGTGTTTGAATCGCTGCCAGTTAATGTTCTCGTCGAAAAGGTCAAGCCCACCGCGACCGCGTCAAGACTGTCCGAATATCATTTCCAAAGTCGCTTTTGTGCGAATCGCGACGGAATTTGGGCTATCGTGAACGAAATCCGCACGTGTTTTCGAAACGCAGTTCTCGTGTCGGTTACCAGTCGTCCCGGTGACCTTTGACGCTACAACAGCTCGGCAGTGTACACCGAATTCTGTAACATCTTTCGCGTACAATATATTCTATATTATTTTAAACGAGTGCTGTGTTAATCCGCCCCGTCTTGCCGTGAAGATGGTTTTCTCAGACTTCCTTTCCTCGCCGACGATCCACGCCCTTCTCCGCGATCCGGATCGCTAGCCGTGGCAATTTTCGCGAAGTTCGGCTTCTCACGCCGGTATCTCCTGATACCTGACGCTCGGGTTTTCCCGTAAAGGCGTGAGAAGTCGGAAAACTCATTTTGCACGCTTCCCGATGCGGATCGCGGACCGTGTCAGGAAATCTCGTTGCAACATATATAGGACCATGTTGTTGTGTGTGCGGCTCATTGATTATGTTGTATGTGGTAGTAACGACACTGGCGCCGCCAAACCTCGCGGGCGCGAATTAAATCGGGCTTCAACGCAAAATACGGTAGCTCGGTGACCCTGTTCCGATCCTGGTACTGATATCGACAGCGCTTGGGGATTGACCACGCTCTACTACGAACCGACACCTGCCTAACTCTCTCTCCGCATCAGTACCGACATCAAGGTTGCATGGCATTTCGCTGAGCAGTAATCATCAATCAATAATTATAAACCATCACCATACATATCTGTTTGGTTCCAGCGTAGGCTGGAGAATAAACAATTATTTACCAACACAGCAGAGCATTTGTTCAATGGCTAACAACTATCGCCGAGACTTGGCGTACCGACTGAACCCGCCACTCCCACTGAGTAACCGTCACAACTGCTTTAAATTTAGTTACAAAAAAATTTCAGAATATAAAGAATTTCAGCGTTTCTGCGATGTAAAAACTCATAAACTGCTATATGCATCACAAACGCAGTGGCTGTCCTCAATCGCTGTTGTTAATAGAGTAGTAGAACAGTGGCCGGCTTTCCAATTATTTCTTACAGGCGTAGTCAGATCGTTTAACAATGATCAAGCTCGTATATTATTATTACGTCCCAGCTTGTCTGGGATTTTTCTTGGGATCTTCGTTTTCAGTTAAAGAGCTAAAGCTCACCTTAACTGTATTCACTAACGGGAAGGAGCAATTCGGGATTGCAATGATTGTTTTCAAGATTTAGCTTGATATATATATAGTTGCAAAACAACGAGTTTATATTACAATATCGGTTTTGGAAATCAAGTATACAATTATGTAGGTACGTTACCGTTTGTCGGTCTTACAGTTTGGTTGTACCAGCTATCGGTTGTGGTCCCAGGGCTCTGTTGCTGCAAGGATCTGTTTATCGGCAACTATCACTCGCAACATGGGAGTCTACTAATTAACAACGGACTTTCAGCGACAACGGATAATTTAGTAATTGACGACCAAAGCGCGACGCTGAGTGTGTATTCGAATAACGATAAAAATTTGATGTGGTCTTAACCGATTATACGTCGGACTTTCGTAGGTAACGACAACGCATGAAGTTAACCTGTCCGGGACTACAAGATTTCGGTAATGACCAAGGTGAGAACGTACTAAGAGCGCCGTGGGGCGTGTCCACGAGTTTATGTATTAGCTGATACTCACATGGCACGAGCCGCGGTTCAAGAACCTTCACTTCGGCACACGTTGAATTCGGGAGGGGTCCGAAGTTCAACGGATGTGTTGGCGTTGAACGCTGACGCCTATTACGCTGATTCGCAGTTCGCACGATTCGGTTCCCGAGAAACGATTTCCGAATCGTTTGTCGAGCGCATTCCTAAAAGTATCGATCTAACTATGCGCAATGGGAGGTCGATGAAAAGGGACTCCGTTCGGCAGTGCCAGATGTAACAT
This sequence comes from Hylaeus anthracinus, assembly GCF_026225885.1. Lineage (NCBI taxonomy): Eukaryota > Metazoa > Arthropoda > Insecta > Hymenoptera > Colletidae > Hylaeus > Hylaeus anthracinus. The sequence goes on along the minus strand of NW_026534329.1, from coordinate 9,454,227 downwards.
TATATAATCAAGTGCATGATTTTTCTATATATTTGTATTTATTATTTTTAAAAATAATTCTGCTTTATTTTACCGAATTAAATAAGGCAATGCAATCTGAAAAGGCGCGAATTTAGAATTTATACAGTAATATCGCGAATGTGTGAGGTGCATCATGGAAATGTTCATTGATAGCATCTACATCAAACAATGTGAGTGTCTTACTAACGTTGAATGTACAAATCCACAACATTTTATTGATATGGATCATTTAGATTTAGAATTTGAAATAAAATCATACCTCGCTTCACACCCTCAAATACCAGCGATGACAATCGCGCAATTTAAATCACACTGTATTAGTTTTTACGCAGAAAGTCTGAATCAAATTTTTCAGAGAATATCAATCGACAGAGTTGATTTGAGAGAAATGAAGAATTTGATTCTGACGAATATTTTACATGGTAGTAGGAGCTCAGTAATCTTGTTAGCTCACCAATTTCCATTCATCATTTAACGCGAAGAACTTCCTACTTTAGAAAGAGAATGGCGTTTATTGAGAGCCGAGGTTCTCAATGACAGCTATATTTATGAAAAGCATCTCGATTTCAAACCTTTTTGGAATTTAATATTCAACGTTTCTAACACTATTACACCGCAGGTTCCATTATTGAATAAATTATTAAATTTCATATGTATATTACCGCACAGTAGTGCGACAGAAATCGTTTGACGACTGATTCAGTGATAGGATTAACGCATACTTCTAGCTTGTTCCGTAATGCTTCATGTTTTGATTTTGACATTTCTGATGACATGCTTACTGCGTTGTCATAATAAATGTACAAATCAAGCATTTCAGACGACCAGAAAAATTAGTTTTTTCTTTTTTTTTACCAATGTAACAATACCAGAAAATGGCGACCGAAATTTCTCGAACAACGGTAGGCTCGCGGGGACGGGCGAGCGGTGAACGTTCGCGAACGCGTTCACATAGTAACGCGACTTGTTGATTGACTTCGGTCTGTTAGCAACGATCGGGTATAAGAATCGCGCTCGCGGTAGCGTATGCGGTATTTTTTGCTGCACTCTTAGGAGAGAACGAGGTAATTACCACGGTCGGCTAATGAGTGAGGAGAGTACGAACCTTAGCCTTTGGACGCCTTTTGCAGCTCAGGAGAGAACAGCTGTAATTACCGCCGGTCGCCTGATTAACGGGAAAGTACGGGAAGAGAGTACCCGCGACTTCCCCAATTCGCCAGATGCGGAAGAGAGCGCACCACCACGCAATGTTACCCCTCAAACTGTCACTTCTCCCCAGACAGTGAGTCTGATTCAAAATAACTGCCGTCTCTTTACGACTCTTCTTGGCAACCCTAATTATAAAGAGTTATATACTTGTAGGATATTTTACCATTAATTTTATTTTCTACTAATTACAGAGCATATACCCCGCCATCCACAAAGCGAGAACAACAAAGGTGGCGGTTTCAAAAACGTAGGTGGGCCCAAAATTCCGAAAGGCGAGAGATAATAAGGGCCCTCCTAAACCAATCTCCTGCGATCAATACAATTACGTTATCACGATTTCGGGACCAAAGCTAGCGTGGCAGGCGTGGCGGACGCGGCGCACGTGACGGCTAAAATTATTATTTATTATATTATATATACATTATGTTCATTTATTATTATATGAAATCTATTTTGAAAAATAGTTCTATTTTTTTTAGAGAAAGGCAGCACAAAACTTGATTTCTTTCATTGCACAAATAAGTATTATTATTACAAAGAAATTTAAATAATTGAACATAAATTCGCGTTTATTTCAGAAAATTATCAATTCAAGATGGGTGGAATCAAACGCAAAAGGCTTGACAGGTACTGCGAGTAATGGGCGCAGCAGTTTTCGTAGATTGGTAAGTGACCCAGGACAGATTATAATTATTATTGCAAAGCTTGTGAGGTCAGCTTTGCTGTTTCGATAAAGGATAGAAATCGTCATTCCTTTGCCGTGAAGCATTAAAGGCGTGCCAAGCAAACAGTGCAAACTACATTTTTTACAATTAAGTCCATTGGTCAACAATGATACTGAAGATATGAGTATCTAGAACTAAACAATGGTAATTTTGAGTGTGTGGCACCTTTCACCCTCGTGCGTGGAGTGGATAATCCGTCTCTCCGCACTGTGAAGCACGCCGCAGTACCATCGACAGGATCTCGCATAATAGACATTGATGTATATTTAAGGCTAATCTATTAACTTGTCTATAAACTTCCGCAAATAAGGCTCAGGCGTACCAATCTACCCAGGAACACCTGGATGCCTAGCTTAGCTTGAAGACTTTTCGCTGTTGGAATACCACTCCGGCAAACTTCTTGTGAAATTAAAGCGGAACTTTTCAGGGCAATAAAAACAAATTTTATTGATTTCGGCAGTTTGAGCGAACAGATGGTAAAGCCAATTCTTTAACTAAATTTATTAGACAGTGTAATCTCGCGAATTCCCGAGTCAGGGCTGGAGATAGAATTAATTTATTGGCTTTAATACGGAATAAAATAGGTGGGCAGGTGGACCAATTGATCGCGAACAGCTGCGAGCCGAATACCTTAGAAGAATTAATGAACACAATCAAATCTATTTTTGTTCAATCTTTTGACATGGATCGAATCTATGATTAATTAAAAAACGTTTATCAAAGTAATGGGTAGAGTATCGAGGGTTACGGAGCACGAATTATTGAGATATTGGATAGGTGACTTACGGCGGCGAAGGAGAACTTTGATCTTCAACAATCCAAGGGGGTCAGGGTTCTTCTTAAGAGATCGATGATTACGAGATTTAAGAGGGGTTTATTTAATGTAAATATCAGGATGTTAATGATTAGAGAGCAGGCAGATAGTATGGAGTCTGTGATAAATTTTGCATCGAAATTAGCAAGGGAGTTTGAATTTCAAAAGCTGCCTTTAAATTCAGACTCGTTTGGTATTAATTCAAGAGTGTGTGTAGTGGGTACTCCGGCTCGCAGGTGTTTCGATTGTGAACAATTAGGACACACGCGTAAGCATTGTAAAAGTCAAAGGAAACCTTGGGATGTAATAAGTATTATTATTACAAAGAAATTTAAATAATTGAACATAAATTTGCGTTTATTCCAGAAAATTATCAACTCAAGATGGGTGGAACCACACGTAAAAGGCCCCAGAGGTACCGCGAGGAATCGGCGCAGCAGTTTCCGTGGATTGGTAAGTGCCCCAGGACAGATTATAATTATTATTGCAAAGCTTGTGAGGACAGCTTTCCTTCTTCGATAAAGGATGCAAAGCGTCATTCCTTTCCCGCGAAGCATCAAAGGCGTGCCAAGGAAAACAGTGCAAACTACCACAACAATAAATTCGCCTGAAAATTATAATACAGCTATGAGGAAAGCAGAATTACGATTATCGGCTTATGTTACGGAACATAATTTACCGTTATAGCTGTAGAACATCTGCCAAATTTAATGCGTCCAATAGATAATGATGTAAATGTATTAAAGGATATCAAGTTAAGCAGAGTCAAATGCAGTGCCATTGTAAAAAATGTTCTAGAGATGTGTTCTTTTAACACCTTAGTAACTCAATTGAAAAATTGTTTTTTTTTGTTTGATGATCGACGAGCCGACTATCTCAGGATCAATAAAACATCTAGCACTTGTAGTGCGTTTTCTAAGTGCTGACGGTACACTTAATGATCAATTTTTACATTTATCACCAATAATCGATGGTACTGCTAAGGTAATGTTTGACGCGATAGTAAATGTTTTTGTAAAACACAACATTCCTTATAAACTAATCATGGTTGGATTTGCATCACATGGTGCAAACGTAATGATGGGACGTCACTAGGCGTGTGCGGACCGCCCGACATTCGGGCTCGAGTCGGGCTAAGATAAAGTCGAGCGGGCTCGAGCGGGTCCCCGAGACATGCGAAGTCTCGAGCGGCCCGGGCGTATCGTGCTGCCCGGGCCCGATAAGACTCGAGCTGATCGACTGCCTCGCCCGGCTCGTAACTCGTAACTCGTTCGGACGAGTTCGTAAAAGATCGTAGTTCGGATAAGTTGCTGCCGATACTCGATAAATGTCGTTAAGGCGATTGAATTGTGGTGTAAAATGTAAAGTTATTAGGATGAATAAAAAGTTCTATCATTTTTTAAGTTGTTTCAGATTATGCAATATTTTGAAATCGTTACAATTACTTTGTATGCAAGTGTTATGTATCATTTTGTAGCTTTTGAAAATCTCTTTCATATTTAATTATTAGTAACAGTAATTTATTGATGGTTTAATTTCTTTTTGTTTTAGTAAAATAATTGAAAATTTTGAGAGTTACGAGCCGGGCGAGGCTGTCGAGCAGCTCGAGTCTTATCGGGCCCGGGCCGCTCGAGACTTCGCATGTCTCGGGGACCCGTTCGAGCCCGCTCGACTTTATCTTAACCCGATCGATCGAGCAGGGCCTGATACTCGGGTCGGGCTTGCACACTCCTAGACATCACACATCAGTGTCTCAAATGTTTTTAGAGATAAACCCTGATTTGTTTATATTGAAGTGTTCATGTCATTCATTTGATTTGTGCGCATCCTATGCATGCAAAAAAATACCTAAGAGCATAGAAACGTTCGTACGACAATTGTACAATTATTTTGTGGTGGCACCTCCGTTCCTCACCACCAGAAGGAAACCGCGCGTTTCTCACGAGTATTCGGTTCGCCTAACATTCCTATATAAGCGCTTCCCGACTAAACTGCAGATATCTCGGCGTCTAAGGCACGGGTCTGCTAGCAAGCCTTACTGATGAGTCTACTACTAGCAGGCCCAGGACGAAACCCTCCTTTCCTTTTCTCTCCTCTCTCGCTCTCCCTCCACAGGCACAACAACCACCACAATTTTAAATTCAGTTACAACAAAAATTCCCGAGCATAAATAATCTCAAAGTTTCTGTGACTTGAAGCCTCATAAATTATCACGTGCTTCGCAAACACTGTGGCTATCCTTAATAGCTGTAGTTAATAGAGTAGTAGAACAGTGGCCGACTCTGAAACTATCTTTTGCAAGCGAAGTCAAATCGGGTGGTAACGAACAAATTTGCATGCTGTATTCTCAGATGGACGACTTTTCGACTTTTTTGTATTTGATGTTTTTAAAAATGATTCTGCCTTATTTTACCGATTTAAATAAGGCAATGCAATCTGAGAAACCGCGAATTCAAGATTTATATCAAGAATTGTTCCATTTCTGCGTAATTTGAACATTATTAGTGATTTGTGTGTGCGATGTGTGATCATTCTATTCCGACGCAAAGAGATGACGAAGACGCAAGAAAAAATGACAGAAAAAGGAAGTATCCCACGTTGTCTGTAAGACGGTTATCGAAAAATAAGAAATATCGAGAAAGGTAAGTCATATTTCTATACACTTATTTTTCTTTAGTTCTTTAAATACAGTGGGACGCAACAGTATTTGCGGTCCAACAAAATAGCTCATCCAAATGAAGTTTTTTGAAAAGTTAAACAAATTAATTTACTAAGGTATGTACTTGTGTCGTTTTAAAAAATTACAATATGCCGAAATCGGGGATTCCTACTAGTAAAAATTAAAACATTATTTATTTATAGTAGTTATTTCTGAATATAAAACTTTTCAAATTGTCGCGGAACACCTATTCAGGTTCAATGCGAAACTGGTGTTCTACAGAACCTATTGTTGCGAGCACCCTTTGGATGGATCCAAGGCATGCTGGTGCTCGCGACCGGAACAGAAAGACAGCGAGAAAAAGGCGATCGGGGATCGCCTGTCAGATTCGAGCATGACGCCATTGAGAGCAGACGCTCCGAAGCTATATTTAATTGCATTCCTATTGTAAAGCTGGTTGTTATTTATTAAAGTTCTTGTTAACTCATTATGCTGAAACACAACATTGGTGTCAGAAGTGGGATGCCCACTCGTAGTGGTCGACCGCGTCGCGCTTCCGCGGTATCCACGGAACCTTCTCCTCAATCGACGCCCGAACCTTTCCTGCAGGAGATGTTCACCGACCTTTAGCGGAGCATCGTTGGACAAATGCAAGAACAACGAAGGGAGGATGAAGCTCGGAGGAGGGAGAAGGACGCCGAGGACCGGCGGCGGATACAGGCGGCCTTCGACTGGCCAGCATCGAAGAACGTTTTCAGGTCGTATCTGTTCCAATAGAAAACAGCTATTGTTCGGGTAGTGGCGACGCGAACCCTCGGGCTGGGGAAACCGTGGCGGTTATAGAGAGTGTTAATTGTGTAAATAGTGTTCGCCCGGCAGTGACCCCTGTCGTCGGGACGCCCGCTGCCTCCCCGTTGTTAGATCGACCCTGCGTGTTTAACTTGGGGTACGCAGTAAAACCGACCATCTTTGACCGGAAAGCTTTGTGGCAAGAGTATAAAATTCAATTTGAGACCATCGCACGCGCTAACGGGTGGAGTGACAGGAAAAAGGCTACAGTCTTGATCGCGTCTTTAGGGGGGTCGGCGAGGAGCGTCCTCACGACGCTCTCCACTGCCCAATGTGAAAATTTCGCACATCTTGTTTCGGCGCTTGAATTTCGCTACGGAGCAAAAAATCTCTCAAATTTGAACTATGTCCTTTTTCAAAGCCATAAACAGCGGAGAGATGAGAGCATCTCCTCGCTCGCCACGAAGATAGAATTGCCCGGCGAAGATCCTCGATAAACTCACCGCCTCTCAATTTGTATCAGCGTTGTCGAGCTCCGTTAAGCAGCGTGAACTGCGACTCGGCGGGTTTACATCTCTAAGAGCCGCCGTCACCAGAGCTCTCGAAATCGAGGCCGGCGAGGCAATGTCGCGTAGTTCAACCGTTGAGTCACGAGAAAGATTCCCAGAGAAACGGAAGGCTAAACCTTTTAATTATTTTACAAGGTTCCCGGAAAAGAGGAGTAGGCCCGACAGACCTGAAGAACGCATCAACGACGTGCCGAGGATCACCTGCTGGCTCTTCGGCAAGATCGGACACCTTCAAAAGGATTGCTACAAGGCCAAGAACAGTCAGGCAGAAACGACAGCTTCGAGGAAACCTTTTCAGGGAAACGAGAAGAGGATGACGCAAGGGAGAGACGCCGGACCAGGAATAACAGACCCCCGGTCGTCAAGAGTACGGCGATGTAGGGGGGACTGGAGGTCCGAAAATTCCAAAGGAGGAGACCTACGTATGTGGAAAAATTGGCGGAAAGCCCTGTGGAATTATTTTAGACACGGGTTCTCCCGTTAATCTTTTGGAGAAAGAATTATGTCCATCGAAGAACATCATACGGACAAGACTCGACATTCGTTCCACTACTGGCAAGAAAATTAAGGTCTACGCCAAGGAGAGTTTGGAAGTCGACATTAGAGGATTTTCGACCGTAGAAAACTTTTACATCGTCGACATGGTGGAGAAGTGCATCCTGGGAACAGCCTTTTTGAGAAAACACCGTTGCAACATCGATCTGTCCCAGAATGTGTTGTGCCTTCCCGGCAACCCGGAGATTCGCCTGGGCGAACCGGTCGCCGAGAAGAAGAAATCTGAGAAGGAGAAGGGGCCATCATTCCACAGCATTTGGAGAAGCTGTGCTCCCGCTGCTCTTCAGGTTTGTCAGAAGGACAACAGAAACTATTTGCTGAGCTACTTCGTGAATTTCAGAATGTTTTTGCGGTGAATTCGAATCAGCTCGGAAACTGCGACAGGGTGAAGCACACCATCAACACGGGAGACTGCTCGCCCATAAAACAGGCCCCACGGAGATTGCCTATACATCGCCGAACGGAAGTGGACGAGTTGGTCGAAAAAATAATCGCCCAAGGCGTAATCGAGGAATCACGGAGCCCGTGGGCTTCTCCCATCGTCCTTGTGAAGAAGAAGGATGGAAGTTTGCGATTCTGCGTAGATTTTCGACGACTGAACGAGATCACGAAAAAGGACTCGTACCCCCTTCCCCGCATTCAGGATACCCTGGACGCCCTCGCTGGATCATCGTGGTTTTCTCCTGTAAACTTGCAGAGGGGATATTGGCAGATCTCTATGGACGAGAAGGATCGAGAGAAAACTGTTTTTTCGGTAGGAACAGGACTGTGGCAGTTCAAGGTGATGCCCTTTGAATTATGTAACGCCCCTGCTTCAAGATTTAACTTGGAAGATTTGTCTAGTATACTTAGATGACATCATTATCTACGGGACTGATTTCGAGCAAGAGCTCGAACGCCTTCGAATAGTGTTCTCACGTCTACGTCAGGCTGGACTATTAATGAGCCCGAAAAAATACTCTTTCTTCTGTCGAGAAGTGAAGTATCTGGGACACATCGTTAGTGAGAGTGGAGTCAAGACGGATCCAGAAAAGATCAAGGCAATTTCGGAATGGCCACAGCCGATGAATGTTACGGAATTGAGAAGTTTCTTAGGATTATGCACTTATTACAGGAAATTTGTAAAGGATTTCTCCAGGATCACCAAGCCCCTGCATCGCCTCACCGAAGCCAAACATAATTTTCTCTGGACCGAAGATTGCCAAGAAGTCTTCCAGGAATTGAAGAGGAGACTGTCTGGGGCCCCGGTCTTAGACTACCCAGCAGTCGAAAAGGATTTTATTTTGGATATCGACGCTTCTAATTTCGCTATAGGATGCGTCCTCTCCCAGGAACATGAAGGACAGGAAAAGGTCGTGGCTTATTTTTCCAAAACCTTAGGGAAGCCGGAGAGGAACTACTATGTCACTCGAAAAGAATTACTGGCAGTGGTAAAATCTATTGAGCATTTCCATCACTTTCTTTACGGCCGCAAATTTCTCATTAGGACGGACCATACAGCGCTTCGCTGGCTGCTAATCTTCAAGAAGCCCGAAGGACAGGTCGCTCGTTGGATCGAGCGATTACAGCAGTACGACTTCGAGATTCGCCATCGGGAAGGAAAGGCACATGGAAACGCCGATGGTCTTTCCAGGAGACCCTGCATCAAAGGAGATTGTAGGAACTGCGACCAACTAGAGAAGAGAGAAGCAGAGGAGGAAGAAAATTTGACGAAGAAAATACACCGACTTTTCGCCGTGGGAGAGGACACCGAGGGATGGAAAGAAAGCCAGAGGAAGGATGAAGAAATCGGTTTCATCCTTGAAAAGAAGAGCGAAGGAGAGAAGCCTGTCTGGGAAGACGTGGCTCGTTTTTCTCCACAACTTAAGTATTACTGGTCAATTTGGGATTCGCTGGAGGTTCGCGAAGGTTTACTTTTCAGGAAATGGGAGTCCCACGATGGCGCAACGATTACGTTTCTTTTGGTGGTGCCACGCGAAAAAGTTACGGAGGAAGGAATTTCACGATACTCCCACAGCTGGACATTTTGGAGTGAACAAGACCTTGGCGAAGATTCGTCAACAGTTCTTCTGGTCTTCGTGTCGACAAGACGTTGAAGAGTGGTGCCGGCGGTGTGACACCTGTGCAGCGAAGAAGGGACCACGGCTGAGGGGAGCGGGTGACCTGAAAATATACAACGTGAGAGCTCCGTTCGAGAGGCTTGCCCTGAACGTTGTGGGTCCGCTCCCGAGGTCCCATGCCGGGAACAGGTTTATGCTGGTGATGGCGGATTACTTCACTCGATGGCCTGAAGTCATCGCGATGCCGGACCAGCGAACTGTCACAGTGGCAAGTGCTCTTCTACACGAGCGTAGCGTGTCGTCATGGTATACCTTTGGAGATACATTCGGACCAAGGAAGAAATTTCGAATCCTCCGTGTTCAGGGAGTTGTTGAAGCTGCTCCGGGTCAGGAAGACACGGACGACCCCTCTGCATTCTCAATCCGACGGACTAGTAGAACGTCTGAATAGAACGTTGCTACAATACCTCTCAATGTTTGTTGCAGAACATCAGCGCGATTGGTACGAGTGGATTCCCATGTTGCTTCTCGCTTATAGATCGGCACGGCATGAGGCTACCCAACTAACGCCAGCGATGATTCTTTATGGCCAGGAACTTCGTCTTCCCCTGCAACTTTGAAGAGGATTGCCTCCGGAAGTGGAAAAAAAAGAAGAACAAAGATACTCGGAGTGAATCCGAGGAAAAATGAAGATCCACGAATTTGTTCGACGCCGTTTGGATGTTTACAGTTCGAAAACGAAATCTTGGTACGACAGCCGCGTGAATGCAGTGGAGTTTCAGCCCGGAGAACGAGTGTACCAACCACGAAGAGTGAAAGGAAAGTGCCCGCAATTACAAGCGGACTGGGAAGGTCCTTATATGGTTGTGGACCGAATAAATAACATCATCTATAGGATTCAACGTTCACTCAAGAGGAAGTGCAAGGTGGTCCATGTGCGCCGCCTTGCGAAATATGAAGGACGATTTCAAAAGGAAAGAGGACGCCGAGGGCCACCATCGTGAAGAGTGAAGATTAGGCTAAGAACTAATCAATGGTCCGGGTTACGGAGATTGTCTTCGTAGCTCGGCCTTCTTTCTTTTAGTTTGTTGCAGGAAACGAGTTCAACGAGGCGAGGTGTCGGGGGGTACTGTCGCTGCGTCCCTGGATGCGTTTTCGAGTTCCCCAGTGTGAGCTCATTATAAGGGACAGTCCAAGTAGGGTGGGGACATACGTGAAATCGCCCTGCTAGCCCCCCTGGAAGTGATCCTGACCGTGTTCTGCGAAACACGACCCCGACGGAATGATTCCGGGGGATCTCCAGGTAGCGTAAGCAAGGAGTGGTCAGCACTCGGGAATAGATGTCCCTTTTCACTGGCCGGACGAGCGACGCTGTTGCTCGGGTCGGTCAGAGGGGACATCGAGAGCTCGGGAGCGTTGTTGGGTGCACAGATGGTACCTTGGACGACACCACTCGCCTAGAAGAGCGAAGAGAAATCAGAAGTTGAAGAGGCGAGTTTAGAGTTCTGGGAAATTGATTGGGGAACGAGCAGATAGTACACCCACAAGGCGTGGTTCCCTGCTGTCGTGCTTGGTTGGCCTTTTCGTCTTCCCAGTTCAGCCCGGCTCCACCGATTTATCCTTTTAGAAAGGAAAAGGAATTAATATGGAATTTATTTTTGCAAGGAAACTCCGAGAGATCATCGTCGGACGAATGGATTGGATTTTGGACAACCAGGACGTCGAGAAGAATATTGAATTTTCCTGATCGCAAGATGACTGAAGTTCTCCGTTCCTCTTCGCCCAAGAAGAAGAGGCGTCTTCGTAGAAATCGAAGACAAGTCAAGAAAGAAGTATTCAAGTTCGAAGACGCAAGTGAAGGGTGGAGACAAGGAGGATCCACGTACCCACGCCTTGTCCAAGGTTTTTGGGTGGTTTTCCCTTGGGCGTGAAGGCGAATGACGAGGCGGCGGACAGAAGGGACCACGCAGCATCTTCCACTCTTCCGGACCAGGGTACGGCTGCAAAGAACAACGGGACTGCGGCGGTCGGAATGCCCGCTTCTTCAGAGGGAGAGGCAGTGTTGCGAACACCTTTTGGATGGATCCAAGACCTGCTGGTGCTCGCGACCGGAACATGAAGACAGCGAGAAGAAGGCGATCGAATCGATCGCCTGTCAAGCTGTCAGATTCGAGCAAGACGTCATTGAGAGCAGACGTTCCGGAGCTATATTTATTCGCATTCCTATTGTACACATTTCTATTGTAAAGCTGGTTGTTATTTATTAAAGTTTGTGTTTACTCATTATGCCGAAACGCAACAATATACATGCCTGAGCCGAAGGGAGATCAATGGAAGGAAATTGCGAACGATTTTCATAAAAAATGGAATTATCCGAGTTGTATAGGAGCCCTAAACGGAAAACACATACAAATTAAATGTCCTGCGAACACTGGATCCCTATTTAATAATTATAAGGAGACATACTCAATAGTTTTATTGGCACTGGTCGATGCCAACTACAAATTTATCCTAGTTGATGTAGGAGCATTCGGAAAAAGCAGTGGTGGAGGCACGTTTGAAAGATCGAATATGGGTAAAAAATTTGCAAGAAATGAGTACGGTATTCCAGAAACAGGGTAATTGCCATATGTGATTGTGGCGGATGAGACCTTTCCGTTAAAGCCATATCTCATGAGGCCCTATAGTAGGACAGCCATTATTAGCGATCATGAAAAGATTTATAATTATCGCCACTCCAGAGCTCGGCGGACCGTCGAAAATGACTTTGGGATTTTAGACGGTCGTTGGAGGGTATTTTTAACTACAATACAAACAAATCCCGAAACCGTGGACAAAATAGTTTTGGCCGCCACCTGTCTTCACAACATGCTGATGAACAATCAAAACATCATCTCTTCGTTTGAGGAACATATTAGAATAGATAATACACAAATTCAAGGGATTTCCAACCTTGAACCTATACGTAGGAATTGTGTTGGAGAAGCTGTGGCAATCAGAGACAGTTACAGAAATTACTTCATTTTTACAGATGGTTCAGCCAGCTGTCCCTGGCAGTGGAATGCAATTCGAAAGGAGAGAGTTTGAATAATATTCGTATTTAAAACATATGGTTTTAAAAAATAATAATGATTGTTTTCACTCACCTGGCATGCCGAGTATTTCCCCTATCTCGTCCCAAGCCTCCTTCCTCGAATGATGATTCCGGTATTCCCTATTCGTCGGATCATATAGCACGGAATTAGTCCGAACATGCTGCATCGAAATCTCTACCATCCTCATAAAGTCACCTTCGCTAAAATAATGATTTAAATTTGATATTAATAAAATTACATTTGATTTAAATTTAACTTCACACTAGAATAACGATTAGAATCACGTAGATCTCACTTACCTGCGTTCAAACAATATAGGTTGTGACGTGGCAGATTGTCGCGTCACAAAGTAGGTGAACTCCCCGCAGGGAACGAGACCGACCAAGATCGCGGGCGCCACCAGGGTAACTCAGGGTTATGACTAATTTGCGTGTCTGAAGGGCAATAGCGTTGGGCTAACGACGGCAACACCGAGCGATGCGGCTTAGAGGCTACCGATCCCGTCTAACCCGGCGCCGACTGCACGGACTGGCCAGACGAAGCTCAAATGGACAGGGGCTGGAGGTTCTTGGTAACAGCCCCCAGACTCCGCTACGACCTTCAGGGGGCAGGAGGCTGTTTAGGATAGCGAAGTCAGCCGAGCTTTTTTTGGGCTAAAATAGTTAATAATAAATAATTATAATAATTAATTTTTTTTATAGAAAATGATAGTATTTCGTTTGTACTTGTGTTACATCCGGCCCTGCCGGTGTCCTTTTTCATCGCATTGCGAATAGTTAAGATCAGATACTTTTAGGAATGCGCTTGACATACGATTCGGAAACCGTTTCTCGGGAACCGAATCGTGCTATCTGCGAATCAGCGAAATAGGCGTCAGCGCTCATCGCCAGCACATCCGCTGAACTTGGGACCCCTCCCGATTTCAACGGATGCCGAAGCGAAGGTTCTCGAACGCGGCTCGTGCCATGCGAGGATCAGCTAATATACAGGGTGTCCCAAAACTCGAGGAGAAGCCGGAAATGGGGGGTAGCTGAGACGATTCTGAACAACAATTTCCTTTGCAAAAATGTCGGATGGGGCTTCGTTTTTGAATTATTAACGACAAACACTGACCAATCACAGCGTCCGAGGAGCGCGCGCTCAGAGCATAGGCGTAAGCGAGGAGGCTCGAGCCAGCGAACAAGCGGGCCGGTAAAACAGCACGCGTTAATACCAGTGTGAGGTTGTAGCACATGAAACGTCTGATTTATAATGAAAACTTTAAGCAAATATAACTTTTTCTTTATATTAAACGTTACTGATCAAGATAGGAGGTATCGAAATCTGTACATTTAATGAAGAAATTACACGTTTCCTACCTTCAAATACGTAATCCTTAAAAAATTTCAATGACAATTTATCATAATAAATTTGAATCTAACTTTAACATGAGAATCGTTAAAATGTACAACTTACAACTATAAGAAAATGGGTGAAAATATGTAAATGTTTGAAAATTAAAATGAA
>NW_026534329.1:9385582-9420225 GCF_026225885.1 Hylaeus anthracinus | reverse complement strand
GAATCGTCTCAGCTACCCCCCATTTCCGGCTCCTCCCCGACTTTTGGAACACCCTGTATATAATTTATTAAATGTAGCTTTAATTTATGTATAAAATGCTTCGAATCGGACACCGCGATGAACAGGAATGTTTGGAATTTACTTAAAAAGCTTATTTGTTGGCCATGATCGACGCTCAAATTTCGAACTAAGGATAACTCGAAAATAACGCTCAAATAATATGAAATACGCGAAATAATTTTGAATACTTTTCCGTTGATTATTAAAACATGCAAACATTATCTAAAATATACTTACGTATGTATTAGGAAACAATGCTGAAATTTACAAAAAACACGACAAGACGCACAACTACACTCGGTGATGTCGCACAACAAAAGAAAGAAAACTCCAGCAAGGACGCGTCCCGAAACTTATGGTCTTATTCCCGCGTATAACGGTATAAGCAGGTATAACGATATAAGCACAGAAAATATAATACATATGTTTGCACTACACGCTCTAAACGATTCCTTAAAAGTTCGGTTCTGGGATACTAGAGGCGCTATAAATCGTATACGTATACCTTCCACTCTATCTAATACTCTCTGGTATCGATGATTATGGGGTGCGCAGGAGTCAGAACAGAACTCCGAGTTGACTTCAGCGACAGTTGCGGAAAAAGTAGGAAACTCCGGGACAAGGACAGAGAGGGCGATACAACAATTGCAGGAGAGACGAGGACAGGGCGATTATTCTAGCATGACTTTTTTCCAAGATATTGAAGCAAAGAAGCAATATTTTCTAATAATTCTGGTCTTAATATATTCGTTACACTTTGGCGGATGCGAGTCCTAGTCCTGATTTTGGAAAAAGTATATGTAAACAAATTTCATCTATAAGAAAAAAAAAGAACGTACTTTTATTATTTATAAATTTTTTTGACCGAAATTGCAAAATCAGGCCTTGGAGTCGCATCCGCCAAAGTGTAACGAATATATTAAAACCAGAATTATTAGAAAATATTGCTTCTTTGCTTCAATATCTTGGAAAAACTTTGTTGCAGTGAAATCTTGATGATTTGTATGGCAATATGGCTGCTTCGCTATCGCGCTTTCCGTTGCGGCGCTGTCGCCGTCTTGTTTGCTGTTATTATATCGTTAGTCTATACATGGTGTTCTACATGGTTTAGACCAGGGATGGCCAACTGTTTTTGCCCCCGGGCCGGTTGGAAAAAAATTATTTTCACGAGCCGGACGAAATATTAAAATTGAAAAATGTTAAGCAAAACACTTATTTCTTTAAGTAAACAAAATTGTATTATTAAAGTTGTTTATGAATAATTGTAATTAAATCGGTTAGTATAAGGTCTTCCGAAATTTGAAAATCTTCGGTGATAGCTCTAATAAAAATTAACAACTAACAATAAGCAGTATCTTTTATATCGCAACTTTCTTTCAGAGCTATTGCATAAAAATCGGCAGATTTTAAATTATTTAATAACTGATTCACGCAACAATTCAAGCGGTAACCAATAGATGCAATGCATGCATTGTAGCAAGAGGTAATCATTTTGAAAAGTGTTTGCAATAAATAAGTGTTAAACATTTGTAAATGTAAATAAAGTAGAGGAAAGATGGAAAATCTTTTGTTTCTTTTTTCGCGATTTTCTCGAAAACTGAGCAGAAACGAGCAAATCACCTAATGTTTTTTTTTCTTAGTTTTTCGGTGCTCAATACGCCCCACAGTTTAGACATTTAAATTAGGGACACCCTGTATTGTGACGTACCTAAGTACGTACCTCAGACGAAGTGCCAAGTGCACGTGTCCGCTACTTTCGTCCGTCCGGCTGCTCTACGGAGAGCGAAACTCATGGGAGGTCGAAAGGGGGGAAATAAACTTTGATCCGCGGACGTTTAGGTAGATTTCTTTATTCAATCGAAACCGACGCGGGGGAATTCCGCGGTACACACACCGTTGGGGAAAAGGGTCTGGCGACTACGCGTTGAAAGGGATACGCGGCGCGGAATTCCCGATTCAAAAGAAAGTATTAGACGGAAAGAAACGAATACGTTACCGGCGCGACTTAACTCTATAGGGGGCCTCGCAAACAAATAGTTTGCCCTAGAATCAAATACAATCGAAAAGGATTACACCGGGAATTAACGGTTTCGCGTTCCGAAGGAGCCCTTTCTTTCGAAACGCGGCGCGTTCTCAAACCGCGCAAGGTCACGCGGGAGATTCGCGAAACGGACGGAGGGAAGTCTCACGGAGTTCTCTCCGGTGGTGGTCCTGTCGCGGACGAAAAGGGGTGCTCCGAAGCACGCTCGCGAACACCCATACACACGATCCGCACTCTCGCACCCACGCACGCTACAAAAGGAAACCCAACCAGTGGGCCCTACCTGAAAACCGCCAGTTCGAACTCCCTGGTTCCCGATTATGCCCCCGAAATAGCCTCTGGTGTGGACGGCCGGGGGGGGGGGGACACCACACTTGCGCAAATTATACAAAAAAAAAAAGACTTGGGACCCACAAGGGCGGCTCGCTCGCGTATTCTCGATCCATCTTCGCTCACGGTTAACCGTTAATTCTCTCTCATCGATCGCGCTCTTCCCGTCGCCGGTTCGCGGCTCTCCCCACCCAGAACTGTAGGGGCTCCTCACAGTGTGCCATCACCATGGCATCTTCGGGTTTCCCCTCGTGGCAGCGTCGAGGAGCGATGGCTCTGGTCTCTTTCGCGAGGGTGGTCAGTCCTCTTGGTGGTGGCCACTCCGCGGTCTTGGGGTGGAGGACACCGCGACCGGCGACTTGCCGCGCTCGCGCGAAGACGCGACTCTATCGGCGAGGGTGAGGGGGCGCGAAAAAAAGGGGGGTCTTTAGTGCCCGCGGTTCTTTCATCCCTCCACTCTCGCGGACCACCTCCGGCCTGGGGTGTCTGGCGAGGAGGGAGCGAGGCCCTTCCGGGAGTCAGGGTGCCTTCGTGACGGGCAGAAAAAGTCTGCCCCGCCACAGTATATACAGTGGGTGTAGAATGTATCCGTACACCGACCAATTTCCCAAAAGACTTTGGTGTGAAATTGTAGTTTCTTAACTTCTTTTTTTATAATCAATGAAATTTTCATATTCTCGGAAGTCTCTTACAAGAGAAGGTCCGGAACAAGCGATCTGGACGAGCGCTTTTTGAACGAGACCGGGCTCAAATGATGGGGGCTGATACAACAGAAGCTGTTGTATCTAGACGCGGATCTGCGATAATTGTTGATTCGCGAGATAAAATTGCGAGGCAGTAGAAAAGGCGCTACGATTAAGACCTTCAAGAAAGGGGAAGGGGTGCGAAGCTGGTTATTGCGGCGGAGCGACTAAAGTCTTGAATAGCGGCGGTCGAATAAACCGAGCTATGACCCAAGAACCGAGTGCACGCATCCCAAGCAGGTAATAATCCATAGTTGTGAGGTTCGTTACGGATGTGGTGGCCTTTGATTACAGAGTAGAACCATCTACCGTGTCGACGGATACGAGTTCGTCACCGAGAGTTGCCGGAAGCCATGAGTTGCAGCAATGATGTCTAGCCGCTGGTGAATGGTCATGACTCTGCTGTTGGGTCAGTAGTGGACGCTGGTCATTACTGAACATCGATGATTTGCCTGCCATCGGGCTGGGAGTGACAGCTGGTTGCTCTCAGACGATGAAGAGACCGATATTACGGCAGTGGTGCTAATTTGATTACCACTGCGTGATTGTTCCGAACGGCTGGGTCAGTAGTGGACGCTGGTCACTACTGGATGCCGATGTGCCTGTAGCTGTTGAACTGAAGGTGACGTCTGGATGCAACCTGAGTATGTCGACGAATGTCTCGCGATGAGGCATGATTTTGAATCGTCGACAGATGACCGGAGCAGTCAACGCAGTTATTAAGGAAGGAAATTCCAGATAATCGCGGACCTTCCTGGGAAAAAGGGAAGTGGAAGGTCAAAACGGTGGTTGCAGCTGAACGGCTGAAACTTTAGGTTGCGGCCATTGAATAGGGAACTAGGAGAAACTAAAATTTTTATGTTAGTCAGTTCTCAGGTGATGGAAGGGGGCGGGCTCGTGGCCATAGGTGGTCGGTACCGTCGCCTACGGAACATGAGGTTAATGAGCAGAGCTGGAGGGCGAAGCCCGCTGAAGGGATCCAGACACCGAGGTCCGAGTCACCAAACGATGGTAGGGACTGGCCACGACGAAGATTTGCGTACCATTCACGGGATAGTGATGTCTCGCAACTATCGAATGGGTCCAGATTTGGTAGTCATGACAATGGTGATGTCTAGCCACCGTTGTATGACAATGTGTGTACCATTAAAGGAATAGTGGTGTGTAGCCACTATCGAGTGGTTCCATGTTATGCCGTCAGGCCGATAGTGATATCTAGCCGCTATCGGATGGTGTGGTGCACCATTACGTGATTGTATGGATTCAGCGAGAGGTCACGCAGAGTTGCAGTTGAGCAACAGAAGGACAAAATCGTCAACATCAACGAAGATCCAAGGATGTCGCGAATGTCTTGCGACGAGGCATCGCTTTGAGTCGTCGACAGCTGAACGGCGTTATCTACGTCGTCATAGAAAAAGAGAGAAAGGCCGAATAATCGTGGGCTTTCTTAGAAAAGGGGAGTATTGTTGTAGAGGGACCTTTTTATTAATAAGAGAAAGGTCTACACGGAAAGTTTATGGCCAACATCAAATACCGGCTAGATACTCAGGCCAGTCTTTGATTTTTTGTGTTACAGAAAACGACGTAAGCAAAGGCTAGCCGAGACGAGGGGGACATCGCTTGAGGACAAGCGAAAATGCAGACTCGCCGAGTGTAAGGAATAGCGGAATACATTGTCCGCCGCCCCATGCCGAGGAGACGCAGACTTGGGCCAGGCGCGCGTGGACGACAGAGCGCGACGCTGCGACGCGAGGCCCGATCAAAGACAGTGTCAGATGCCCTTTAAAAAGGCTTTCCTTGACGAGGCTAGGGATAGATTTTCTCAGACCGGAAAGTCACTTCGTTGCCAGCCTTCGATACGAGCAGAGCTCTCCGCAATAAAAGAACATTGTATTTTATACGCGGCGATTTGTATTTGCCTTTATTTCATCCTTCTTACATTTGTTCGAGAGACGAGAGACGAGAGACGAGAGAGAAGGGAACGGGCCCAGATATGACGCTAATTTTTTGATGAGCCTTTGCACAGTGGAAAACTGAAGCGAATGATACTTAATTTTGGGGGCAGACGATTTATACTTTACGAGATATTCAACATTGAAGTTATTATTGCTGCTTACTGGGTGCATTATAAGCTATTCTGTCAATAGCGAATTCGGTGTGGTCAGTAAAGCATCAGCATAATAATTCCTCTGTCGCGAGTTTGAGTCTTGTTGAAACATTCTTGCACTATTCTTTTTTTCCCCTTTCTTTTAAAAATACATTCGTTAAATATGACTTATTTATAACTAATTTTCGGATATATTTTTTAAAACAAACAATTTCCATTAGGATGTACATGAACTTGGGTGATAATTTTCGAAAAAGCAGTGGAAACACCAAATTTTTAATCACCATGTACATCGAATGAATGCTTCAGATTCACAACTGCAAAATTGTTTATTTAATTCTACTGCGAATACCGCTTGATTTACGTTGATGAAATGTACTCGATTTTTTGATAGCCATGATGCGTATCAAACATATCTATGTAGAATAGAGATAAATATATTGAAATTCATTATACAAATAGAAACAAGTATAGCAATGTCTCGAAATAAGTAACTCGATCGGGACCGGCGAGTTGCTTATTTCGAAACAGTTATGGTATATTCGAGTTGACCGTTCTCGAGCGTGACGAGGAGGAACCCGTAGACAAAACAGGGGGTTCGGTGTAGCGGCAAACTATAAAGTGATCGCTCGAGCACGGGTGTTATACTTTGGAGAATGATAGAAGATAACATGCTTTCTCATTTTAACACTAGTAAAATCGAACGAATAGAACGTATACATGTACAACTAACAGTAGTATTCCGGAGAATACACACGCCAGAGAAAGAGAAAACATTACACACATTCTGTCCTCTTTACGCTTGGATTCTCTGCTATCGATAACTATTTCTTCAAAACAACTTGCACGCGAAGAATCACTATCCATTTTCAAACTTTCAAACCTTCCTTCATGTGACTGTCACGATGAAACGAAATAAACTTACGACCAAACATAAAAATCGTTGTAAAGACTTACTCACCTACAGCAAGTATACCGGTATTCCGGCATGGTATGTTACGTTAAAAAATTAATTTATCCTTAAAATATGCGTAAGGTAATATATAATATGCAGTATATAGTTTTACTGCATCAGATTATCATGATATCCGAAAAGTATATTTCTGTTAGAAAATTGAAATAAAAAAAAATACATCAATCGGGATTCGTACCCGGGGTCAAGCAGCGTTACAACCTAATACTCTACCAATCCATTCAACGAACCTTGTTAGATGCTTTTATTGTACATCGAAAACAAACACCCATTCTGAAAAAAGCCAAAATTTTTTTGCAGTACTACATGCGTACTACGACCCCCATAGGGTGTCGTTGCAAAAGCGATTGCAACATCCGTACCTTCCCTTTGTTAGTGTGCTTTTTCTTATGTAATTACGTATATTCAAAAATAATGTTCATAAACGTTTTACCTTTTTTATTATACAATATTTTTTACATTGCATACTATCATTACATTCCACAAATAATACAATTAGTACTTTATTATTTTCGTACCATATTACAAATATCATATCAGTTGTTTATTATTTATTACTTCGAAATTATCGTAACAGACTATTCTGTATCAATTAATTGCAATGTAATATAAACAACCTTAACATATACATAACGTTTTTTAACAATATAATATTGAAAATATATACATATGCAAAAGTAAAATATATAAGCTCAGGCGCTTCATACTTTTAGTACAGTACTGAACCATGCTGAAAGGCATTTTTAGATTATCGGCACACCAGCAGCAGGAGAGACGACACCAGCGCTGTGGTGTGCTGTGGTGGAGAGCGTGAAACTCAAGCCATTGTGCAAGCGCATCAGTCTTCTCGATTTCATAACGACAACACCATTGTAATTTTATGAAGCGAGGAAGCGACCTTTCTGACTGATTTTTTTTTTAAACTGTTCCTTATAAAATACCGTTGCGGGGGACAGTTACACATTTTGCAATTTCGCTTTTAAAACTTGCTAAAAATACGTTCAAAGACAAAAAATCTTTTTTTTTTTTAATTTTTTCCAAAAAACGCTTGACGAGACGATAGATTTACTTCCCCTGATTACGACATGTATAATTATTATATGTTTTTTTTCATTATTGTGCCTGAAAAACGGGAAAAACTATCTAATAGTTCACCTACTTTCCGTTGGTGGCGCCAGTTTGTCTCCTGCGCACCCATAAAGGCCTCTTGCTAACTGTCCATTTTAACCAATAATATTACAGTATTGTGAAAGAGAAATACATTATCCAATCGCAGAATAGAATTTTAAAAAATTCGGTATATGGGAGGGACATACTCATAGACGTACTAAATGTCTAAGGACCTACTATAGCATACTATACAGGGTGTCTCAAAAATGTTTTAATACCTTGAAAGAGGTGGTTCGGGAGGTGATTTGAAACAACTTTTTCCTTAGCGAAAATGTTGTCCGAGGCTTTGTTGAGGAGATATTAACGGAAAACATTGACCAATCAGAGCCCGGGTATACTGGTGGAGCGGCCGCGGTAGCGTATGAGCGAAGTCGGCTAGCGCGTAGCCTATGCCCCACCAGCATCCTCGGGCTCTGATTGGTCAGTGTTTTCCGTTAATATCTCCTCAACGAAGTCAACATTTTCGTTAAGGAAAAAGTTGTTTCAAATCACCTCCCGAATCACCCCTTTCAAGGTATTAAAACATTTTTGAGACACCCTATAGACATGTAATATAATTAGTATGGTTCAGTGAAGAACATAAAAAAATACCTTACACAATAGCGTCCTCTATAACTCCCTAAGGGGCACTCCTAATCATCGTACTTACATATTATTTCTATGAAATTTATTCCTTATGATATTTTTTGATATTATTCTAATTTAAAAAAACGGAAATGAATTTTCATCCAGAAGGATATAATTGTACTCGGTCAGGTTTTTTCAGATGAAGACAAAATATTTACGTAACTAGGGTTTATTACTAAGGATTCTAATGTAATGTTTCCAATAATTATTCTATGAATTTAGTGGCAAAACCTGTGTGATAAAGCAATGTTCTTCATTCACGTCTATGTGTTGTGAGATTGTAGTTGTCAAACATTTGTCAGGAATGGTCAGGAATATGGCGAAATTACAACACACAATTTGGGGTCTCTCTTCTAATTTTGTGGCAAACCGATATTTTTCACGTTTGTTAATGTAAGTGAATATCAATTTTAACATTTCGTTTAGTTTGTTTTACGTGTATCTACGAAAACTTAATTAAATATTAAAATGTCACAATAAATAACCTATTATTTATTGCACAATGTATATGATCGATAACTAAATATATATTTATAATATATGTTTAAATAGTTTATATCATGTACTATTAATGAATCAATAAGACAACTTTGGTTTATAGTTCTCCATGGTACAATGTATCTACAGTTTCGTCGTTAAATAAACTGTCAACAGAAGCTGCAGTGAAGCCTGAAAATTGCATCATTATTACTGATAGCTGTGTTAAACGTTTAAAGGAAATAACTGATGATAATGCTTATTTAAGAGTAACAGTGGAAGGTGGAGGTTGTTCGGGTTTTCAATATAAATTCGATTTGGATACAAACATAAGTGAAGACGATAAGTAAGGTTACATGAAAAGATAATTATAATATTTATAGAGCTATATTTATCTTACAAGAATTTATTAAGTGCAGTATTATGTTGCAGAGTGTTTCAAAAGGATGGTGCCAAAGTGGTTATAGATGCGACATCTTTAGAATATATTAAAGGAGCATCGATAGAATATCACACCGAATTAATACGGTCCGCATTTAGAATAACAAATAATCCTTTAGCCGAACAAGGTTGTAGTTGTGGAGCCAGTTTTTCAATTAAAATGTAATTGTTTTTTTGCTTATAGTATATCTAAATTTAGAACAGAGATTTTATTTGCATTGTGTTTATTATTTTATCAGTGAAATAACAGTTAATCTTTTCTTAATACTTTTAAGGAAACATACAAGAAAGCATACTTTTTGTTTCGTTTGATCACAAATTGTTACGCATTGAATACTTAGAAATATTTATTATTTATATGCTTATATATTTTAATATATTTTATAATAATTAAAATATAAACAAAAGCTTTAATTTAAAGTTTTGAGGAACAAATTGTTCAATTGACATTGTAATGAACTGACTGTGAATATGTGTAAATGATAATACCGTGTATTTTATGATTCTACATAAAATGTAATTTTATGTATTATAAACGTTCAGGTAATGAACGTTAATAATAATTCTTATTTTAATTTCATAAATAATATTATACTAATTTCAGAAATCCTTTAGTACATTAGTAAGAATATGATCAACAATTGTAATTAGTGTTCATTAGGTCTAACCATATGTACATGAAATTAAAGTTACCAATAGTTCTGATTAATTAATGTTGCTCGTGGAATGTTATCAATTGCTAACTTGTAATTTAACCTATATCACTTCTGTTTTCCCTTTTTATTATTCTGAAAATTATTAAATTATGTACAAAGTACTCGAAACATTAACGTTTGCATTTTTTAACGAATATCGATTACCTTTACAAGTTCAAACTTCAAGTGTTGTATTTCTTCCGTTTGAGAAATTAGTTTCTCATTCATGTTTGCGAGATGTTCACTCATAGTAATAAGTTGCGTTTTATAATTTTCTTGTATCTCTTTATCTCTTTCCGAAGTATTCCAATTTGCTTCTGTGAGTGCAGACTCGCATTTTTTCCTCTTTGATTCGCTTGCATCTAAATGAACTTGCATAACTTCGCTCTGAAAAAATTGTTTAAAATCGCGTATTTAATTAACCGAAGAATAATATGGTTTTTGCGAAGAAAGGTTTTTAAAATTAATTTAATTACATTAGCAGCCATAGCCAAATTTTTAGCATGATAAATATGTTTTTCCATTATTAACTTATCGATCTCCTGTAGGAAATAATCTCTTATTTTTGCTTCCCGGGCTTCGATTTCCTCTGGTATCGCGAAAGGTACTGTTAATCTTCCAATCTGTTATTTATATTTATATTATTAGATTAGACTAAACAAAAATTTCTATAAAAATATTAAAGTAAATATTACCATATGATCTATCTTTGTTAGTTGCAATGGCTCATTTTCAATCTGCACGCTATTTAAACAATCTTTTTGTTCTACTTCGTCACATTTTATTTTAAGTATGTGGTACTGCGCTTTCCAGTAATTCATTTCTTTTTCTATGTCGCACAATTTTGAAAATTCAAACTCATTGGTTTCCTCTTGTGTTTTATGAGGTTTACCTTCGCCGATAGATTTTGATGATCTACGTGAAGCCAACGGCGACGAAAATGGAGACAATTCAGTTTGACGATGATTAGAGAGTCCTAGTCTAGTATCAAAATCATATCCGTCTCGTTTACCTTCATTACTAGACCATGAAACAGTTTCTTCTTGCTTTTGTTTTTCATTTAACTTCTTTTGCAAATCGTTTCTTTCTCTTTCTAGTTTTTCTATTGTACTTTGATATTGACATTCTAATTCAACTTTAGATTTTTCACAATGGTCTAATTTATACTGTAGCTCTTGAATCCTATTATTTAAACTTTCAATTTCGCTATCTTTGTCGCTGATTTGCGATAATAATTGAGCATTCTCAACTATTTTTTTTTTAAACTCTTCATCTAGAATATGATTTGGATGTACTGGTATTTGACTATTACTTTCTAATAATTTACTTTTTCCCTTTTTCGATTTGATTTGCGTTTTGTCAAGTTCCTCTTGTAATACAGTTATACGTTTAGTCAATTGTTGATTTCGAAATGACAAACTGTCTAATTCTTGTTCAGCTTTCCGAAGTTCTACTTCCTTCTCTTTCAATTGTTCGCGAATATCTGCATTACGTTTCTGTTCTTCAATCACAGCATTTTTTAGAACATTTGCTTGAGCACGGATCTACGGTAGAAATTTTCTGATAAGATTACCACCTAATTATTGACTAATATTACAAGATTGTATAGATATTATATAAGATAGAAGTAAATAATATTAAAACAAAAAATATTAATTGTTTGTTTTATTTATAAAGAGTAAACATTTTCTCCTTACTTTAGAATATTCCGTAACAATCTTATGGTATTTGGTCTGTAGTTGTCCATGGACATCCTCCATAATGTCCTCGACTTTTCTCTTTTAACGTGTTGTCACGACCTTGGATGACAAAAAATTAAAAATTGTTCATTTTTATATTTGCTACAGCACAGTGTTCTTTGACAGGAAATGCCTACATATACACAGTAAGTAGCACCTTGTACATAAATGTCAAACGTCAACGAGGAATCACCGAAAACCTGTAGCAAATCACATTACAGAAAAAAACAGCTATACATTAAATTCCAAGCGGAATCTGGTAGATGAAAAGTATGTATAAACAAAACGCCCCCAATATGATATACTTTTACGTGAAATTCTATATTCAATGCACCTGTCATCAATTGCCAGATACCTCACTGAAGAGAAGTTGGTTGTTAGTCGATTTACAAATCGAATATAAAATTTTGTCGATATTTAATCAAATGCTAATCAAATTTTTAAAATATACGTCATTTCGACGATATCCTATAGATAATATGTATTTAGTTGTCAAATGAGCATTTCATTAAAAAACATTCCATTTTATTTTGATTCTGGTAACTTTAAAGTATCACCAGCACCACAGATCAATTTTACAGAGGTGAAACTCTCTTTGGAACCTTCGATGTTCGTGTCCTCGTATTTTCAGATTAGGGCCGGCTCTAAACAAATTAAACCAATGGCTCCCAATCAGTTGAGGCTTCGTGAGCCTAGGTCGTGCAAAAATCGAAGGTCAAAATATATACCTGTATATAACCTCCAAGAACAATGAATAGATTCGAATATATGGACTCTCGAATGTTTCCAAATGAAACGTTCATAAGACGCGATATGGGAGTGTGCTTATACGATGGTGACACTAAGGTACACGGATTAATTAATTAAGTAATTAAGTAATTAATTATACTATTCGAATAGAAATAAAGATAACCTCTAATTTGGTGACAGACAAATTTCGAAGATGGTGAATTAATTCTTACAAGCCATAGAATTCTTTGGGCAAGACCTGGTGATATACAACGTTGTAATCCATGCCTTTCGTTAGCCCTTTACCACGTTGTTTCTTTCAAAGAAGATCAATTAAGTCCATTTTCCTTTGGGCGTACCACAAAAGTTGTTATACATCTCTCCGAAGCTGTAACTGGTATGGTTTGGTTGCACAGAAATTATATTTACAAGTAGAACCAATGAAATTCTTCAGTTTCATACAATATTTTGTCTTTATAGGTAAAATGCCTGGTCCGTTGGATAATAGCATATATAATTACATCAAATTATTTTTTAAAGATGGCGTAGACCGATACTTTATTAAGCATTTATCTTTTACTTTTATAAGACGGACTTGGGAAATAGCACCCATCATGCCTGTAGATCAGTCTAATTCTAATATGCAAAATAGCAGTGGCGTTCCCAAACCACCTCAACGAATAAAACCACGGACTGGTATCATAGGCATAGAAAGAAGCCTCCAGGAGCAACAAAAAGTAACGGACGACAGTATATCGATGGCATTTCAAGATCTCAGGAAACTTATGGAAATGGCCAAAGACATGGTTTCTATTTCGAAAACCATCTCAGCAAAAATACGGGTGACTCTCAACAGCTACTTTGTAAAATTGACATTCATAATGAAAGACAATTGCAGGAGAGACATGGAGACATCACGGAGGATGAAACGGTCAGATTTAAATCCTACTTAATGAGCCTTGGTATCGATGACCCTGTAACAAGAGATGCATACAAAAGCAGTAATGAATACTTCAAGCAATTGGCAAAACAACTGGCAGATATTTTAGAAGAACCAATTAAAGTTAATATACTATATAATTAGTAACAAATTGAGAATTGTAAAATACTCAGGTAAACTCCATTTTGTAGGAAGTTGGGGGAATGATGACATTAACAGATGTTTATTGTCGTGTAAATAGAGCTAGAGGCTTGGAGCTTCTATCACCGGAAGACTTATTGAATGCCAGTAGGCAATTAGCGCCTTTAAATTTACCTATAGTATTGAGAACTTTCGATAGCGGGGTTATGGTTCTCCAAATTCGATCTCACAATGACAATGCCATTGTTGAAATGATATCCGAACTGGTAAGCATTTAATTTAAAGAATTGTTAAATACAATTTAATTTTTTTCTTTCTTATAGTTACATGAAAGAGGATCTCTAACGGCAGAAGAACTTGCACAATCTGAAGGTATATCTGTCCTTCTGGCACGTGAAAGATTACTAGTCACAGAAAAAAATGGTAAAGCATGTAGGGATGATACAATCGAAGCATTAAGATTCTATCCCAATTTATTTTTTGAAAGAGAGGATTAATGTCAGATTATCGATTCCTCTTTAAGTATGAAGACATACTATGTTTAAAGCGGATACTAAACGCCCTTTATATAAAACTCGTTATTAAAAACTTTATATATTTTTTGTGCCTTTACATAGTATACACATAAAATAAATCAAAGCTAAACATTAAATATCTAACAAAATACAAACACCACATCGATTCAAGGAAACAAAAAAATATCTTCACTCTTATTTTCAAATTAATATCTATTCTAATAATTATTATTTTCAATAATTAGAAGAAAAAACAAAACTGTGCATTATAAGTACAGGTAGAAATTGCTTTTCGCCGATGGCTAAATTAAGATAAAACTATCTAGTTGTAATTGTTAAATATTCCATATAAACATCTGTATATGAATAAATAATTATTAATATGTAAGCATTTGTAAATAAATATTTTACACGATATATATATTGATAATTCATTTACAATGATACGAAGCACAAGATTCATATTTGAAAATAAGACTCTCGCTCTGGACTTGAACGGTGTTACCACGTTTCTCAGCACGGCTAGTACTAGAGTTAGCTGTGATACTACATGCGTTAGTGTTTAAGATATTCCGTGTTGTGGCGCTACATGTAATAAAGCTAAGTTCACATGATAGTGTAACAGTAGCGACATGACAGTGCTGCCACGCGCGTAATTGTAACTAGGTTAGTTATTTTTAAGTTTTTAGGTTAAGTAGTTGGTGAGCTTAGTTTCATAAGACACGTGCCCTAGAGAAAACAAAAAAGTCCAATTTAGACTGCGAACAACTGCGAACGCGCCTCGTGCAGTGGAGACGTGGTCAGACACAATTGTTCTAATAAAAGATTTAAATCCAGATTAAATTTGTGTGCCATATGTAAGTACCTGCTTTAAACATTGCCAGAGTTGTTTATTATTTTTAGTTAAATATTTACTCAATATATTTACAGCTATGCTTAGATCAGGCCAGGTGCACAGAATCACGTACATCAAACATCCGATTTCGGTAAGGAGCCTCACATTTCTCAGACTTTGACACCACAGTCTTTTATTTTTAATCAAAATAGAATCCATTTCATCTTTAATAGTCTGTTGTCCTAGTCTGTCATTCAATTTTATCATCCTTATTTTCAATCTCATGATATGACGTAGGGATTTTGCAAACTATGGATTGAGCAGACAAAAGATAATCATCTGGCATTTCACTTTCATCATAATGAATAGATGGATGATGTTTGATCCTCTCACTCCTCCTTAATTCAGGAAACATTAGTTTTTTCCATTATTATTATTATTATTAGTCAATTCATTGTCTTCATCTGTTTCTGTCACAGATTTATTAAGTTCAGGACATAATTCTGCATTTTTATTAGTTTCAATTACCTTTGATGCAGTTGTATTTAATTTATTACAATTAGATTTTTGAGAGCTTACTGATTTAGGTGTATCAGTTTCAGATTGTACCATTATTGATCTTGAAACTAAAAAATTAGTTTCATCTGTTATTACATCTCTCACCATGTCAAACTTACCAGTTTCAACATTCCACACCTTGTAACCATTTATTCCATATCCAACTAGTATGCCTTTCCAAGGTTTATCTTCTAATTTAAACCCAGATAGCACCGGACGTCCCATGGACGTCTGCCCTGTACGTCCTACGAACGTATATGGGACCTAAATTTTGTACACCCCAGGGATGTCTGTTCTGAATTTTCTAGATTTAGAAAAAAATACTTTTTTTAAAACATAAAATAAATATTCATTCAATATGTAGATCAGAATACTTTTTTCCGAATATAAAATACACTATTTACAGTGAACGAAAAATCTACCAACAAATGAAAAAAAATACAAAATTTAAATTTATTTTTTGTTTAAATCTCAATTTTCAAAATTTATTCAACATTGTACAAATATTCAATACAATTCCATAGGACGTCCCGGACGTCCAATGGACGTATATAAGACGTCCCTATGCTATCTGGGAATTCTCTGGTTTTATTATGGACATAAACAGTTGATCCGAAAACTCTTAAATATTTCAATTGAGGCTTTTATTGTGCCACATTGTAATTGGTGTTTTCACTTTTTTCAAAGCTTTTGTTGGAGTTAAATGAATTAAATATGCAGCCGTCAGAATGGCTTCCCCCCCAGAAAACTTTTTCTAAAACAGCTCCAGCTATCATAGTCCAAACTCTTTCTGTTATCGAAGATACGATGGAGTAGAAATCGCAGACTCTGACGCAAAACCAGATAGCTGCTGGGAATTTGTATCTCCCAATTAAGGGTAACCGTAGGATCGGTATCTCCCGGTAAAGGGTAACCGTTGAGAAGGTTAGGTAAGGATTGAATCATATCGTTGGAATATAATACGCGTCGTGGATAAAGCCTCGCAAGTATTAATTCTAAACAAATAATAACTCGAGCGGTAAAGTTATTATGTTGTGGGGTCGTTACACTGGTTAGGATTGCTTATTCCAATGGTGAAGATTTAATAATGATTTAACAGACCTTTTAAGGATTACAAATGATTATATATTCAAAACTGAATAATTCTAATAATACAATTTTACAGTGTCATGTTGTCGCGGTTAGTGTATGAATTTAATTACTTAATTGTTGCACGGTGTTAACGCACTGGCGATGCGGGGGTCGAGAATGCTTCTATGCCGTAATAGATTTTGTACCGTCCTCGCGGACCTATATAGTTAATGTTAATCGAAAGGGATCTGAAGCCCGATCTCACTGAAGTGCAACTCTGAAGACGATCGACGTGACTTTACCAAGTAACTCTTTCGTACTAATCCCGCGAGTAACGAAAATCATGGGTTTATATACCCCTAGATATTGGTGGGGATACGTCAGTGATTCCCATATATGGAAATTTGGCGGTTGAGATTTTCGTTACTCAGAGTTGAGCATCTGTGGGGCTTTAGGGAAAGTTTAGATAAAGGGTTACCCACGCAACGCGAGTTAAAAGATGATTCTAAGAAAAGTATGGTACAACTGCAGGGTGCATTTCGGTAAGACCAGACTCCACATTTCAAGGGGTAGATAAAAGAAATGAACGCGAGCTTCGAAAAGAACGGGTGCGCATACGTAACACTATACAAAAACTCAATCAGTAAAAAAATCATACTTAAGTAATAATGCATGTATGTACTTACTTTAATCTCTTTTCGGAGTACAAGCGGTATAGGACAAGCGTATCAACAATTGTTTGTAACTTTTAAACTACTGACGTACAAACGAAAGGAAAATCGGGACAAACAAGTACAAACGAAATACAATCTTCCGTAAAAAAAAATAAATTTTTTAAAAGTCTGATGCCATGTTCAGATAGCTGGATTTCAGGGGAAAATGAACTATCGCAGTGGCTCTAAACATTTTAGAAAAAGACGGTTCATTGTTATTTATCGTTATTTTTTTATATGTTAAAAAAAACTATTAATATCTTATATACATACAAATATTATAGTCTTATATACATACAAATAGTATAGTACATAAGAGTACATCTCATATATAGAGTGTTTTGTTTAATTGAATACAGCAGGCTATCTCGGAAGATGTTGTAATTATTAAAAATCTAAGGGTCAATCCAATTTTTTTAAATGAAATGCTGTATTTTTTATACAAAAATATGTTAGAGTATCGAATTCTAAATAAAAAAATATTGACCTTTAATAGCCCTGAACCTAATAGGTGACGAGTATTTCACTTTATTATTTGAAGATTTTCTTTGGAGATTCAACCTTATCACAGATTTCAGGAGCTTCATGGCTGTAAACATCGCTGTCCTGTGAAAATCTGTGATGAGATTGAATTTCTGAAGAAAAACTTCAAGAAATAAAGTGAAATTACTTTAAGCGTCCATATTTTTGTGTAAAATATATAGCATTCCATTTAACAAAATTAGATTGACCTTCAGATCTCCTCTATTACTTCACCCACAAGAAAACAATGTTTACTACATGATGTAGCCCGTCTTACCAAACTTGTGTAGGGACAGATTTTTAATAATTACAACATTTTCCGAGATAGCCTACTGTACTCACTTAAACAAACACCCTATATAGAAATAGTAGTAATCACAAATCTATCATGCTATTAGAAATCATTTTTTTTTTTATCTTCATATTCGTCTAACCAATCCAGGCCAACATTAGATGGTAATGATGCTGTAGATTGTGTAGATGTAGAAGTTGAGGCATTGGTGGGATATTGGAGTTGTACCGATGAGTCTTCTATATTTTTGCGGGCAGCTTGTAACGCTGCCCCTAAAACAATATTCCCCACTTCCATTTTTATTCGGATTCTCTCCTCGGGGCGCAGTTTTTTTACATGTTTTGGCGTACTGCGGAAGAATAGATCATCCTCGTCCTCGATTTTCTCTACGGCAGATGAGGACTCTAAAATCTGGGCCCATAACCGCTGGTTGTTCCTCATGACACCAACCATCTTCTGGATTGAGGACGATCGACCTCGCTTCCTAGTCATAGGTCTTCCAGGATTTTCCTGTTGTAATGGATTTTCCGTTTGTAGAGAATCCATTCTAGGCGCGCTATCCTCTTCCGCCTCTATTCTTATTGACGTATTTGTTGCTTCGGGATGATTTTCTGTGTTGTCTACATATCCACACGTCTTCCTCGAGATGAGTGTAGGATTTAAAAACGCCATCTCATTTTCATATTTCCACTTTGGTAAATTTTTTGCTGCCTGGCCTGATTTGGTGGCTCTTCGGTGCTTCGCCTGGATGAACGCATTTCCGAGCTTACTCCAAGCCTCTTTGCAATCATTGCCTGAAACAGAAAAATTACTTTAATATTTCAGGAACTTAGTCTTTGTTTATCAATTACTTAGTTATTCTTTTATTGTCCTCTAGCGGCCACAGGCAGTAAAAGGCCACTTGCTCGCCAATTGAAAAATGAAAGAAATTACAGTTTTAAAATTTTTTTAAATTAAAATTTAAGCGATTCTGAACAGTTCGGTGCAAACAGAATCGAATTCGGAGCATTGGAAGTAACTACAAGAATTTGTTGAAAAAAATTGAGGTGAAAAAAATAATGTTTAAGGTACACTTATCTCTGGATCTAATTGATATTTTTTATTGTTTCTAGTTGCATAATGTACAGAAATAATAGAACAAAAACAGACTGAGTAGTTTTTTAATATTTTGATTTAAAAAAAAATCACCGTTACTCAACCTTCGAAAACTACTTTTTCAAATTTGAATATTTTTAAAAAATTATCCATTTCGAATTAAACAAAATTACTCCGTCTGTTTTTAGTCTCATCATTGCTGTTAGTTTTGTAACCAGGAACATTAAGAAATATTAATTTGGTCCAGAGATAAGTGTACTATTGTACCAAAAACCCAATTTTTCAGGAAATGCAAAAAACTAAAAATTTATATTTCCCGTTCGATAATGTTACGTCCCAACTAGTTTGGGACTTTCTTTAGGGATTCTTGTTTTCGATTAAAGAGCTAAAGCTCACCTTATCTGTATTTAATTGGAAAAGAAGGAATTTTGGGATTCTATAATAATTGTCACTAAGTTTGAGTATTAACAAATATAATTATGAAACAAAACTGAGTTTGGGATTACTTACAAACAAGAATAAAAATTATACAATTGAAAATGGTTTAACAATACCAATCGTTGATCTTATGCTATCGGCGGCGTTGTCAGGTTGTCCCGAGCTCGGCTGTGACGAGGATCTGGTCTGGTTGTACACTCGCGACACGGGACTCTAATAATTGGCGAATAATAAACGTCGGACTTTCGTAGGTAACTCCGCGGTGACTCTATCTTTAGTGCGTATGTTCTCACTTACGCGAACTCTTTACTTTCCTGGAGATACGATACACGATACCTAAATGAGACTAACGCAAGAGATTAACCTGTCCGCGACTACAGAATACACAAAAGAAAAGCCGCCCGTGGTCGTGACCACGGGTTTATATACCCCCTAGATCCTCGCAAGGCACGATCGTAATTTCGAAATCTTAATTTCTACATTTCCGAATCTGGGTCATGTCGCAACTTCGATGGCCGATTCGTATGCAACGGCCTAACATCGCTGACGCCCGTTTGCTGACTCGCGGTTTGCGTTATTTCGTTCCCGAGGAACGATTTCCGCATCGTTTACCGAGCGCATTCCTTAAAGTCTATTGATCTTAACTTATTCACAATGCGAGGTCGATGAAAAGGGACACCGGCAGGGCCGGATGTAACACCCCCTTCGTCAGACACGAAACAGTATCAAGAGGCTGTTTCGTGCAATAGGGTGTACCTATTCATCGAACGCTTTTTTTTTTTATGAAATAAAAATGAGAATAGCGCAATGAATATAATATAATATAATTTTAATTCCCAGAACTTCTGACACCAATTTTGTAAAGAGTTCTGGATTCCGAGAAAAATTCCTCATATATTAAAAAATAATATAATATAATTTTAATAATGAAAAGAATATAAAATGGTGAAGTAATTTCCTTTTTTTTTTTTTAATTTGAAGAATTTAATTACTCGGGAATAGGTAAAATTATATATATTATATAGGTTATATAAGTTAATTATTAAAAATAAATAATTATAATTTCTATAATATGATATATTTATGTATATAAAA
Organism: Hylaeus anthracinus; assembly: GCF_026225885.1. NCBI lineage: Eukaryota > Metazoa > Arthropoda > Insecta > Hymenoptera > Colletidae > Hylaeus > Hylaeus anthracinus. The sequence continues at coordinate 9,399,878 of NW_026534329.1, read as the reverse complement.
AAATTATGTGTATTATATATTAAATATATTAATAATATATTATAATTGTAGTTATAGAGAATATGTATAAAGAATTTAATAATACTATTGAAAAATATAAATATAATAATAGAAATAATATAAAAAAATATATGTAAAAGATAGTATATAAAATAATGTAGGGTAAAAATTATTATATATATATAAATGATAAAACTATTCGGGGCTTAGGGGAAGGGTCTGGATTATCTGCACGTGAATTGTGGGCCGCACCGCCAGCTCGGCCCATGGCGTCGCAGCGATAGCTGCGATGCACTGTAGGCAGTGGTCCGCGTTGTTTCTGTTGAGTGCCCGTCTCCGGCACTCCATGCAGCGTGCCGCTGCGTGGGCGAGACGGCCTTCTCGCACCAGACGATGTACTTGTGCATGAGTGTACTGTCGTGCCTCGTCTTCGGTGAAGGCCCAGTGGTACCCATCGCAGACGATGGTGCCGTTGGGTCCCACCCAAGCGTGACCTCGGATACACTCCCTCCTTCCCAGGGCGTTCAGGAAAGGCGGCGGGAGCCACCTCTCCGCTGGGGTGGCCAGCCGAGGCATCCGCGTGTCATTAAACATGGGCAATGTAGCTGTCCGATATTAAGGGAGGGAAAAGAAACTTAGGTAATTATGGTTTATTACTCGGGAGGCTTTTTTTTTTTTTTTTTTAATAGTATTAATTATATAGTTTCCGTAGTAATTGTGTAGTTACATACAATTCCCTGGTTTTCTGTAGAAACCCATAGTTGATGAAGTTCGTGTCGTTGATTGTACAAAAAAAACTTTGATAATGGCGTGGTGTAATTGTGCGATGGTTTATATAGGGTATATTAGGTATGGATGGAGATGGTAACGGTGAGTTCTGATTGGATTTTGACATTACGTACCTACCTGCTATTTAGTACAGGTGGACATTCCTTATTTTTTCCGCGAGGTCTGCTGTAAGCGCAGGCGGACTTCTTGGAATTGGTGGTATGCAAAACGGTGGCGAGATCGTCGGTTGGATATAGGGTGATGCTAAATTTTCTGTTTTCCTATGTTTTAGTGTTCCCATTTCTATTTGTTCAGTTGGTTTCTTTGCTGTTATGTTGGGTTTTGAACAATGATTCGTATAAAATTTTGTAACAACCCATATTATGCCAATTATGATAATTAGTATTCCTATCGAGGATATTCCATAGGTTGAATAGGATGTTAATCTTTGCGTACGGTGATGTGTCGCTAAATTGTTTGCTTGTTGTTCGATTTCTAGTAAGGCAATGGATTTCTCGTTTATTTTATCATGTAATGGTCCTAGCGGTATTTCTTGTTGTTGATAATCGGATATTATTTGTATGTGATGAGGTGTAATCTATGGTATCAGGTGCGTTATATTTAGGCTTGGTAGTTGTTTAAATGTCGAGTTTACTTTAGACGTTGTTTCTTCTGATGCAATCATTCTTGAATTATTTATTTGTGCCTGGCAATTCTTTTTTAGTTTCAAAATTCCTGGACCTTGTATCAGTTCATAGCCTGCGGCGCGGTAATTGCATTTGATTTGCACCGGTGTTTTCTCTTTGACAGAGTATAGCCATGTGTTTGTAGTTTTGAGTTGGTTGATAATTATGCCAGTTGATTTTAATGATCTTATGTTACAGTTTTTCCATTCTATGGTACGTTTTTGAATAAGAAGGTCGGTTTCACAAATTGGTGTTTCTTCTAGGCTGTATAATGGCAATGTAAGCTGACAGATGTATTTGGTGGGATGAATCTTACATCCTTGTATGAAGCTTTCCGTTGGCAAGAGATACTCCTTATAAGAGTCATCGATTGCGAGGTATGGGGTTTGTGGTACAATGAGAATGGCACTGGAAATGTTATGTGAAATTGATAAAAAGGATGGTAATGGATGTAACCGATATAGATTGAAGGATGCTTTATCTAGGAGGGGAATTTCGATTGATATTAGCATTCTTCCATTTGAATATATTGTGCTGATTGTGATTATTCTATAAAATCTTTCTGATCGTAGTTCTGTTAGGGAGAGGGGAAATTCATATGGTGTTGATTGGTTAATACGGGTACATGTTAGTTCGAGTTGATCGGGTGACAATATAGCTGGGTGTAATATTCCTAATTTAGCAAACATTATTGCGTCTGTCAGTATTAGTAAAGCCTGAAGGTATTCGTCCACGTGCCTAGATATTTGATACGTCCAAGACGTTGTCGCTCTTTGTAACTCCATCTCTGTCTCGACTTTATCGAGTTTAAGGAGACCTGCTGTTAACTGTTTTATTCTGTTATCCATTATTAAGGAAGAATTCCTTAATTTTATTAGTCCTCGATGAATGTCTTGGAATTCTGATCCAACAATGTGCGTCTGTTTTCCCAATAGTTCTGATAAGTGTTTTTGGTCTTTGTAAATTTTGTCTATTTCCTGGTTATAATATTTTGCGTCGTCCTCTGTAAGTGTTCCAAAAAGGGCGTTACTAATTGTACCGATAAATCCCAAAGGTGCTGATCTTCGTGATTTTGTGGCCATTGGGTTTGTTAGACTGTTACGTAAAAGTTGTTCGTACTGCTTTGCATCTGATAATTTTCGTGTTAAATCGATTCTAATTGTATCCGCAGGACAGTGTGTCCAGCTGTAATTGTCACAAAGTGTTTTGATCCTTTCCATTTGTGGTAGAATAGGTGGCTTTGCGTCGAGAATATCTTGAACACCTATGACTGTTACTACTTTCCATTTTGCGTGGAAAATCCTAATGGGTAATTCTTTTTATAGAACAAGCCTGGGTTACTTTTGACAGGTGTAATTTCATAATCCCCTTCGATCTCGTTGGCTGTGCTAAACATCCATAGGATGCAGCAGAGCATTCCCGTGATTGACAAATTCTCCATTATGCGCTGTTAATAAATAAATTAAAAAATTTTCGTTTTCGGTAATGTTTCGCGACATGGGAAGGGGTGAGCGGATTCCCGTATGAGGTCGGAAATCAGCGGTCAGGTGTCTCGGGAATTTACTGTACTAAACATTTGGTATTTGTGCTGACGACGTGGCGGCATGCGCGTCCGACATTGGAAATGTGAAGAACTCGAGCGTTGTATTAATACAGTGTGGTCAAGAGTTATGCATTTTTAGAATTAGATAATAAATTTTATTATTTATTTTTAGATCTGTTGTTTAAGTTGGCAAGGTTAAAGTTTTAACTTATTAAGCTTTCTATTAGCGTATCGGCTATTGTTGACCGATACCAAATACCTTCAAGGCGGTTTTTCCTTGGAATGAGCATGTTTTAGCTTATCGAAGTGTTTCATGAATTTTTGACCATTTTGCTTCATTAGAATAGCATTCTTTTGATCCGTGATATCGCAAATTTTAAATGGTCCTTCATAGTGTGAATCGAATTTTTCTACTCGCGGTTCTTTTAACACATAGACGAGATCATTTGGTTTGAAATTAATTTTGTTACTACTACGGTCGTAGTATAATTTGGAACGTAATTTGCTGTCATCTATATTTTTCCGTGTTATTGAGCGAATTTCATCTAATCGCTGTACCAAATTTTGTACATATGATGGGTAAGTTAGAATTTCGTTACGAGACAACGGCGTAAATGGGTCCCTGGCTAACTGACCGAATACTACTTCGTACGGGGTAAAGTTCGTCGCTTCGTGTACCGAAGTGTTGTACGAGTAGGTCGCAAAGGGCAATAGCAAATCCCAGTCTTCGTATCTTTCCAAATAGTGTTTTAAATATTCGGTAAGAACGATATGGCTCCTTTCTAGTGAGCCGTTAGTCTGGGGACGGTAACCAGATGTTGTAACGTGGTTTATTCTAAATACGCGAGCTATGCCTTGCATTAAATTATTGATAAAACTTTTTCCGCGATCGGTCAGAATAGCGCGCGGTGCTCCGAAAATTGCGATATGCCGATTTCCACTAGGGGTCATAGGGATAGGACCAACAGTGTCGAGAGCCACTTTGTCGAACGGTTTGGCTGGTGTATCCGTTATAAGCATTGGTTCACGAGTTTTTATGCGGACGAACTTTTGTTCTTGACAACTGCGACAGTTTCGTACGAAGTTTTCAATGTCCCGACGCATTTGCGGCCAATTGAAGTGACTTCGTATTCGCTGATAGGTTTTTGTTACTCCTTTATGTCCCCCTATTAAACTTTCGTGATAATATCGGATGATATCCTCGCGTTGATCCTGTTCAGGTGTTTGAATTTTCCCTGTGCAAATTTTTATTTTTATTGGAATGTTCCGAAATATTTCTTCTAAATAAGATTTGAGGATATTGGCACTAAAACGGTGTAAGGTTTCGCCGTGCGCTGCTATTCGGAACGAGGTAATGCGCTCTTTCTCTATCGTAGTTCGGAGAACGGTTAGCAAGCGTTCTAATTTTGATTCGTTTATCTCGTGGAAGAAGCTTTTTGTTCCGATGACGTTAAGGATTTTCCCTTGTTCGTGAGGAACAATTATTACTTATCCTTCTATTAGATCTTTCGTTAATAGGCTCGCTTCCTGAAGTAACCCGAGTGCTTTGAAAGTTTTACTTATTTGACTGGTTAATATACAATCGACTGGTATAAAATGGACATAATTATCTGAAATAGATGTAAGGGTTGATTCCGAAATGGTTACTTCGCATTTTGCTTGTGGTCGTGGTCTTGGTCCTTGTTTCGGAGGGTGGCCATGGCTTGAATAGCCAAAAGTTTCTGATGTAGCTAGTGATTTCATTTTATCCATAAATTTGTCGAATTCGGACATTAACTCTGCTGAAGACGATTCCTGATGTGTTTACATTGTATCAGACTTGGAATTCTTTTCATCCATGAGTGCGCTAGTATTTGGCATGATCATCGTTGATTGGGGGACTTTCAATGCTTCCTCAGGTGGAGGCAACAACCAAGATACGCGTTTCGGTGCTGTAACTAGTTCTGTGCATTATCCCTGCCTGACCTCATGCTTTCGCCCTGGCTTTCTAGATTTTCTGGCTCCGTTTTCTCATCGATACTGTTCAAGAAATCTATCTCTTCCTTAGAGAAGTCCGGACTAAGCCAAATGGGATCGCAGGCTCTCGTTTCCGAATTCCTCTAGCCGCGTTGCGTTTATCCCCATTAACGTTGAATTTGCTTGTGGTTCGGCAATTTCTAGGTTGTTTTCCGTTTGTGTTATCGCTGAAGGAAGATCGTTATCGTTGAATGTTTCTTCTACAATAACAGTTAATGGTTCTACATAATTTTAACCCGCATTTTAACCCGTTGTCCGATTCCTTCTTGATTTGTCTCGGGATCCGTGACATTTTCGGCGGTATCGTCCTTATTTGGAGAAATTGGAAAAGCGTGTGGTACGGGGTTTCGCGATAAAGCGTCTGCGTTTACGTTTACTCGGCCTGGTTTGTAAACTATTTCATAATCGTAGTCAGCGAGTAATATTCTCCAGCGTGCGAGCCCCGATGTTGGGTCTTTAATCGAAAATAGCCATTGTAATGGGCGGTGATCGGTAACGAGGAAAAATTTCCGTCCATAAATGTACGTCCTAAAATGTTTTACTGCATAAATAACAGCTAGACATTCTTTTTCCGTGGGAGAGTAATTTTGTTCGGCCCGCGTGATTACTTGTGATGCGTATGCGATTGGCGGATCTTGTCCGATTTTTCCTTGGCTTAGAACTGCACCGACCGCTATATCGGAAGCGTCTGTCGTTATTATAAATGGTTCATCGTAATTTGGGTATTTCAAAACTGGTTCTTTGCATAGGGCTTGTCTTAGGTCTTCGAAGCTTGCCTGATGGCTTTCTGTCCAAGTGAAAGAGGTCTTAATGCTGGTTAAATTCGTAAGTGGTTTTGCGCCTTTTCGCCATATCAGGAATGAAGCGTCTATAGTAATTTACCAGTCCTAAAAATTGTTTAAGGCCCTTTCTATTTTTTGGAATTGGAAATCCCGATACTGCTCTGATTTTCTCGAGATTTGGTCGTACTCCATCGGCTGATATTATATGACCTAGATATGCGACTCTCTCCTTGAGAAACTCGGTCTTATCAGTTTGCAAGGTGAGATGGTGTTCGCGGAGTCGGTCAAAGAACCTTCTGAGACGGCGTCCGTGCTCTTCTAGGGTTTCAGAGTATATTACTACGTCAACCCTAATTAACCCTCATAATGCCTGATTCATTAACCTTTGGAATGTTGCTGGGGCGTTTTTCAATCCGAACGGCATGCGAACATATTCATAGGGTCCTTCTGGTGTGGAAAATGCCGTTTTTCCTTGATCTTCATTGAGGGCATCGTTCATTGCGGCTGAATTAGAGAATCGTATCGGGTGTATCGGGCGACTAGTTGTTACTAACGAGCGATGAAAATACGATACAGAGGCCTGTTCTTGTAGGAGATACGAACTACCTATTAGGCCTGATATTCCTGGAGGTAAATTTGAATTTTTAACCAATTTTGTTACGTCCCAGCTTATCTGTGACTCTTTCTTGGGATCTTCGTCTTCAATTAAAGAGCTAAAGCTCACCTTAACTGTATTCGCTAACGAGAAAAAGCAATTCGGGATTGCAATGATTGTTTTCAAGGTTTAGCATATAAATATGTATTGTTACAAAATAACGAGTTTATATTACAATATTGGTTTTGGGAAATCAAGTATACAATTATGTAGGTACGTTACCGCTTGTCAGTCTTACAGTTTGGTTGTACCAGCTATCTGTTGTGGTCCCAGGGCTGTGCTGTTGCAAGGATCTATTTGTCGGCAACTATCACTCGCGATACGGGTCTCTACTAATTAACAACGGACTTTCCTCGGCAACGACGCGGCGCGGACAGAGTAATATACGATTACTCTATCCGTGACTATAATAATTTAGTATTTGACGACCAAAGCACGACGCTGAGTACGTGTTCGATTGACGATAAAGGTTCGATGTGATCTTAACCGATTATACATCGGACTTTCGTAGGTAACGACAACGCGTGAAGTTAACCTGTCCGCGACTACAAGATTTCGGTAATCATCACGATGAGATCGTACTGACAGCGGAATAAAAAAGAGCACCGTGGGGCGTGTCCACGGGTTTATACAGGGTGTCCCAAAACTCGGGGAGGAGCCGGAAATGGGGGGTAGCTGAGACGATTCTGAACAACAATTTCCTTTGCAAAAATGTCGGATGGGGCTTCGTTTTTGAATTATTAACGACAAACACTGACCAATCACAGCGTCCGAGGAGCGCGCGCTCAGAGCATAGGCGTAAGCGAGGAGGCTCGAGCCAGTGAACAAGCGGGCCGGTAAAACAGCACGCGTTAATACCATTACCTTAATAGTAATACCAAGGGTGGGAGTGTTTTCTAGAAATAAAACTGTTTTTCTCTAGAATTCAGTTTCGAAGTGACCGCCCTAGTGTCAACTGGGAAAAAATGGTGCGCTTAAATCAAGAATGGTTTGAAATATTTTGCGTGTATGTGGAGTGCGGGCGCAATTCGGAGGAGGCAGCGCGGTGTTATCGCCAACGATATCCGCGATCGCGGCCGCCGACTGCCAATAGCATTCGGCTATTGGCAACGCGGCTTTATTCGGATGGGGTCCTCCAACCGAAGTCTGCCGATTCGGGACGCCCTCGCCTACGTTCCGCGAATTCGGAGGAAGACGTCCTGGATCGGATTGCTGAGGATCCCACCCAAAGTGTGCGCGACATAAGTCGCAACTCGGGGTAAGTTTAACTTTTTACCGCTTTCGTGTTTGTTGTCGGAATTATGTATTCTATTCATACTAACTATTTATGTTGTATTTCAGCGTCAGCCGGTCGTCGGTGCACCGAATTCTTCGGGAGAATTCTCTGCACCCATACAAATATGTGCGGGTGCAGAATTTACTCTCAGAAGATTATGAAAAAAGGGTGGCGTATTCTTTCTCCAATAATACAAATCGGCCCCTTTCGGGGCCACCAAATATTGGGTGCAAAGGACTCGGTGCAAAGTGTTAGTGACCGTGGAAACCCCTGTGTAAAGTGCAGTGAGTTCAGTGACCGGCCGTCCCATCAGCTGAGCCGCGTAGCAGGTACCAGGCCAGGGTCGGTGCGATGACCCACTCACCGCAGCACTTCTTCACGAAAACAGGTCAACTTACAAGTCAATGGGTGTGTCTAATTTTAATTCTGCCTTCACATGTTAACCCTTAGAAACCTGATTTTCCAAATTAAATTTTTAAAAATATCAATGTATTTATGATTTGAACAATTTTGACAGCTGACGTTTATTTTTTCAACTTTTGTTCAAAAGAACATTATGCAATGGTAACATACATACAGCCAAATATTAAAAACAAACCAATTGCAAGTGTACAATTCGATTTAAAAGTTCGGTATCAAATTTGAAACTTAGGGCATTTAAGGGTTAATTTCAGGCATTTTTATTACTGGTATTTTTACGTTGTAACACATGAAATGCCTCATTTTGTATTGGCAAATTTTTTTATCCACTTTCTCGAAAAATATTTCTATCCTTCAGATCTTTGACGCATTAATGCAAAGTTTAGAGTCTCCTTCATTTTAATTTTCAAACATTTAAATATTTTCACCCATTTTATTATAGTTGTAAGTTGTACATTTTAACGATTCTCATGTTAAAGTTAGATTCAAATTTATTATGATAAATTGTCATTGAAATTTTTTAACGATTACGTATTTGAAGGTAGGAAACGTGTAATTTCTTCATTAAATGTACAAATTGCGATACCTCCTATCTTGATCAGTAACGTTTAATATAAAGAAAAAGTTATATTTGCTTAAAGTTTTCATTATAAATCAGACGTTTCATGTGCTACAACCTCACACTGGTATTAACGCGTGCTGTTTTACCGGCCCGCTTGTTCGCTGGCTCGAGCCTCCTGGCTTACGCCTATGCTCTGAGCGCGCGCTCCTCGGACGCTGTGATTGGTCACTGTTTTTCGTTAATAATTCAAAAACGAAGCCCCATCCGACATTTTTGCAAAGGAAATTGTTGTTCAGAATCGTCTCAGCTACCCCCCATTTCCGGCTCCTCCCCGACTTTTGGGACACCCTGTATATTAGCCTTTATAATATTCTTCCTTAAAGATAGAATCATCCAAGTTAGAGCAAATGGAATACTCTCAAAAATAACAACTATCGAAAACTGTCTTCCCCAAGGTTCAGTCACGAGTGTAACTGTTTCTAATAGGAATTAATGATATTACCAAAAACATCAAACTTCCTGTCAAGAGCCACCTATTCGCAGACGATCTCACAATAACATGCAATGGAAATAATTTAAACACAATAAATGAACACCTACAATCAACCATCAACGTTCTCTCGGAGTGGTCTAAAAAACGAGGCGTTGGATATGCTATTATTACAGACAATAAAAAAGTCCAACAGAACCTCTCCAAAGTGACATCTATCTTTACTGCTGAAGCTTATGCAATCCTAAATGCCCTGAAATATATAAACGAAAATAATGTACAAAACTCGGTGATTTACTCTGACTCCATGAGTGTGATCAAGGCTCTACCGTCAACCAATAGAAAGGACAAGCACGAAATTATCCAAGAAATCTAAGAAATGTTCACAGAACTTACAAATAGAAAAATAAACTCCACAATTATTTGGATTCCCTCTCATCAAGGAATAATTGGAAACGAAAAAGTAGACATCGCCGAAAAAGAAGCAACCGAACTACCACTAAACGAACCTGCAACGCCAATACCATGTCTTGACTAAATAATTAATGTAAAAACAATAATAAAAGAAGAATGGAATAAAATTTGGACCACAACCAACATAACAAAAATTCACAATATCATCCAGAAGTTCTATCAGCAAATACCAACCATAAACCTTAACAGTAAAGAAAAATCTGTATTGTCTCGATTGAGAACTGGCCATACAAAAATCACCAACGACTACCTCATCACCAAAACCGAACCCCCCAAATGTCATTTTTGTCAAACCCATCGTCTAACAGTAAACCACCTATTATACGAATGTAAAGAAATAGAACAGAAAAGGAAAAAATACGGAATCAAACCAGACTCAGCCCTAACAGTGCAGGACCATATCAGAAATACAATAGACTTCCTCAAAGACATTAATATATATTCTAAGATTTAAAAAATCGCAAATAGTTCTGTCGCTAATGACCTTCAAAAAGATTTTGTTCGTCGTTTTTCATGGAATCTCAGTTACAAGAAATAAATACAGTTAACTAAAATCTACCAAAAAATAAAAGAAAATATATGAAATTAAAATTTAATTTTTTTTTAAATATCAATTTTACAGAGAACGTTCTGGGAATGTCCACATCGGACGTCCTAGGAACGTACATAAGACGTCCCTGTGCTATCTGGGTTAGTATATTTTAAATACTTTAGATATAGAACAAAAAATATATTTTACATATTAAATATTGACTTGAAAGGATGACATCTTGACTTCCACAGTTAACATAAATATTTCAAATACTTTTTAACATAATATAAAGGAAATAGAAATTATTTCATACATTTAATCAATTATATCTAGAACTGGTGATTATTCATATCAATTAACTAGAAATTATTTCATACTTTTTAGTGCAATTTTAATATTTTTTCGAAGTCAGGTATATTTTTTTTCCAAAAATTATATTTTAGGAATATAAAATACTTTAAATACAAAACAAATATTTCAAACATTAAATGTTGACTTGAAGACGTGTCATCTCAACTTTCATAGTTAAAACAAATACTTCAAATATTTATTTTAAACACGGAATAGCTAGGGAAAAAAATATTTTAAACATTAAATATTGGGTTGAAAGGGTGGCATCTTTCACGGTGTCTTATTTTCGAATTTATCATAGTTTCCATACCTTCCGCATCGAGCATACCAAACTGCATTAGGTCGAACAGTTTTCAAGGAAGCGACACAGGATGCGGTGGAGCCGCAATGGATTGCAACCGGGTCATTATTCATCCGCACTTGATACATTATTTCACACTTCGGCACCCGTTTCTATGGGAGGGGGAGGGGGGAAGGGCTCACGCGGTTACTTCCTGTGTTTACGAGCCTTTCAACGGAAATGGAAAATGTCGGGATTTCTGTGAAGCGCCTTGGCACAAAATTCGCCATCGTTCACGGGCGAAAGTAATTTGCCTCGCTCGCGATGCATCCCTGAGTGACTTTCGCCTTAGGCGCTCGGCTGTGGACACCTTAAGCCCCGCCTCCGTGAGTGGTGGGGGGCTCACGCGTGACAGTTAGCGAGCCTAAATCGTCAGGAAGCATAGCAGCGGAATCTGCCGAATTTTGAACTCGATAAGAATAAATATAGTGTTTAAAGTATCCAATAAATATTTAGCTTCAACTAGCTGTATAGTAATTTAACGAGATATGGTTGTTTGTTAATTTTTAATTGAGAAAACAGTGGAATTAATTTAATTCGTTACCAATATCCTGTTCCAACCACGACCTAGAGTGTCAGAAAAACAAGAAAATTATTTCAAAAATAATTCTCCGCTATAAATATCGATTTTGTAATTTTCCATTCTTCTACCATGCTCTGCGGTCTAAGGTTTTGGTTAAAAAAGCGAGTTGATGCAAACTTGCAACGCTGCACCCTCGGGGTACATCTCTATAAAAATAACTTGCTGTGTAAACGTAACGTAATGAGAACATTTAGAAGTAACCGTTCTCATGGAATATTACAGTTTCTTAGAGGATCGTAAAATAAAATTAATTAGGAGGGGGAGAGGAGTGGCACTAGCGAACTATTATACGTACTCGTTCCAGATAGTAGCTGGAATCAGTTACTGGCTGGCTGTGGGGGCATACTAATTTCAGGCGTGTTGATAGGAGCATAATAATGTGGTCATTATTTCTTGGTAGTACGAGTAGTTAAGGTCAGCCAATACGACGCAGTAACAGTTACGGTTAAAGCGAGATCAGTGAAAGTGTAGACCGTCTTAAAGATAGCGAGAATAGAAATTTAAGCGGAATATAGGGAGCTATTATTATTGATGCGAAATTCAAGATACGTTTGTTTGTGCATTCTCTATAATTTTTATTAATTTTAATGAAATAGTAGAAGATGAAATTTAAATTATTTTTTAAATGAAGAGATGACTTTGTTTTAAAGTTAATTTTTGAGGTCAGGAAGACGTGGTTGGATCTCGAATCAATGAATTGTCAATCTGCATACACTTCTTATCAAATGCTATGTATTAATTAAATAGAAAAGAAATTGTAATACAATGTCTACAATGTCTATAAAAAACAAAAATATATAACTACGAAAGAATCTATGAGCAAATTAAAGAAATAAGTTTGATACATATTGCTCGTGGTATACACAAGAAGAAAACAAAACAGGAACATAAAGTCTTTCATATTCTGTCAGTAGGTGGCAGCCTAGCATGCCACTAATCTTCTATATAAATAAAATTGAAGTGTCTGTCTGTGATCTCGAATTAATGTTTTTTTTTAAGCTCTTATATGACTTGTCGCACCTTGCTAAAGCCCAAACACGCTTTCGCAAAATTTTTGCCTCTTGTCTATTTGTTCCGGCTAATCTCCGGAACTACTGAACCGATTTTAAAAATGTTTACAGTAATAGAAAGCTACGGTTAGGTTCATATGGATTTTCTAAATAACACACGCCACAGTATTATGATTGTTTAATATAACTTTAATTAAGAAATGGAAAATGGAAATGGAAATAGTATAATATAAAAGTCCGCAACACTAACGCACATTTCATTGTGCGCACCGCAGCATGGCGTTTGGTTCGTATGGCAACCAGTTAACGGCTAAACGACCGTTAAGAAATAATAAAGAAACGAAGGGAAAATTAAAGAGGGTACACTATGTCTCCTTAACGAGAACGTGAGCGGCAGAGCGGATACTGTTTATTCACCACAGTTTTACATTTCAGTTCACTCAGGCGTTCTGCCTGTCGAGCGTCTAATTGATTACCGATAGAATCTCGGTTGCGAGAAACGCGGCAGCGCGCGTCGAACGCCTAGCGGCGATCGGCGGTACTACGGCTGGCGAACAGAGATAATACGAGGTGGTGCGGGAGAGAGAGAGGGTCGCGATGAACGGATTACGGGATCCACGCGTTACACATTCGCAGGAAATTTGAATATCCAAGAAACTACAAACTGCACACAGTATGCAATAATATAAAACAATATTGAAAGTACAGTTCATATACAATAAATTCCTATTTAGGTTCAATTTCAGTATGTTTCTAAAGATTTTATTTCGCATACAGATTTGTAGTCTGGTTATTATTACATTAACATGGAATATAGTAAGATGGCCATATACGTTTTAGATTAATTTAAAGATAGAAGTAAAAAATGAATTCTTACTGCAATAGTTATCTCAATATGTATTTTTAACACAGCTTGTTGATATGAAATGTAATTGATACTACGTTTGCTCGACGATCAAAAATATTACAAAAGTCTTTCATCAAGTTTATTATGCACACTCATAAACAAAGACAGAATTCCATTTACGAATAATGATCAAATAAAATACAACGATTATATGCAGTAGCAGTTGCAATCTATCAGGCTAAAAAAGGCTCATTCAGTTGTTTGTGAATTTAAATAATGAATTTAAATACTAGATCCGTTTGATATTTACTTCTGATTGATCTTCTCGATTGACCTCTCTGGCCTTTCAATATTACATTACAATTCATCCTCTTCCGAGGATCTGAGGCTAGCTGGCACGACTCGTAACCGCTCTAAATATAACCGCCTCGCGCAGTCGTGTATATAAAGATTCCTCGCGAAACAGTTATGAAGAACCGATATTCGGAGTAACTGTTACGGACAACCGCAAAAAGTGAACGTATCAATTCCAGTTACCGTCCTAATATCAATTCTCGTGCTGGTTCTGTATCGGTTCCATAACTGTTATTTTTCTGTCTCACATGGTTCCTCGTAGGACTTCGGCATCGATACCTTAGGGATTCCGAACAGGTGTCGCACTAGACACAGATGTCTTTCGACGTGAATGCCCAGTATGCTAAAAGACGATGTACAATAAACTACTGAACCGACTTTATTTACGAGATAGATCAGTTGTCGATAGATACAGTATTAGGTTATCTCAAAAGTATCTTTCGTTTCATTAGTAATTAATAATTGAAAAATACTATATGTTATGTTACTGAGTTTTACGCGATCCATTTTGCACGATTACTAGTATAACATCTACTCGTAAGAGGTGAGGTTGTCTAAATATTGTCACACAGAATAGCTGAAGAAAAAGAATAAATAAAAAAAAAAA
>NW_026534329.1:9338096-9345582 GCF_026225885.1 Hylaeus anthracinus | reverse complement strand
ATATATGTCAAACGATATATCCAAGTGTTTCTTAATTGGACAAAATGAACATTTACCTTAAATTTGTATTATAAAATGCACACTCAAAGATTTTTCATCACTTATTCTCCTATGTAAAAACACGTTATAATCCCACTTTCAACAATTGCATAAAAAACCACATGCAAATTAGATTTAGATCCAAATTTAATAAATTCTAAATCATATGTAACCATATATTTTCCGATGCAATATCAGTATACGAAGCCTTCGAAAAGCAGTGATTATTAAATTACGGCGTCCATATGTCACGAATCCAAACGGTACAAGTCCTACAGGCAACGTGTCCATACGACACGGAGTCTAATCGGCACGGAGACTAAACGGCACGGTGTTCAAAAGGAACTTGTCCAATCGGCACGGTGTCCAAAAGGAACTTGTCCAATCGGCACGGTGTGTAAAAGGAACGCGTCCAATCGAGACAACGTCCAAAAGGAACGCGATCAATCGATCGGCGTCCAAGTGGGACACCCCCATTTTATTAAGTGCTCGAAAATCTACGCATATACAGCCTGCCCCATTTTTCTTTTTAACCAAAATGATGGGGCTCGCATAAAGCGACGTGCTTTCTCGAAAAATGCTATTATCTAAGAGTTCGGAGACGATCGCACGCACTTTTTCGTGTTCCGTGATTGACAGTCTGTAAGGATGGTAACTTACCACGTGATCCTCCTTCGTCACGATTTTCATTTCTCCTGTACTTACTCTTCGTACCCGATTCCCTGTCGCCACCATACGACTACCGGCTCAACAGATCCGACAGGTCCCCTTTCTGCTTTCGCTATCGACGTTGTTCAAGGTGAAGCAAATCGGATCTTCGTCGGACACCCCTTTTTCTCGACCGCTCGCCGCATGTTAAAGAGTTGTTGATTCATCTGTATCGGTGACGATTCGAACGCCGCCGTTGGACAGAACGTTCTTCCCCACGATGAATTCGTATGGGATGGAGGAATCCGGGACAACAAACAAGTCCAACTCCACTGATAATTCTTTTGATTGTATCAACGCCGCGGTACTCCCGATGGTAATGGTGGAGAAGTTGGCTGCGCATTGCGCGACGATATGGGTTTGAGCTACGATTTGAAGGTCTGCGGAACGATCGAGGATCGCCGGCCGAGGTGGTGGGGGCCAGGCGGTGTAGCGCCAAACGGGCACGATGGCCTTGAAGAATCGGCGAAGGTGATTCATACTGGAACAAGCGCTGGATGAGAGACGCGCACGGTGCCGCGAACGATGACGGAAGCTTTGACCTTGGCTCGAACTCCTTCTGCAACCGCGGCTGCGGATTGATGGAAGCTGTTACACCGGCCCTGCCGAACGGTGTCCCTTTTCATCGACCTCGCATTGCGCATAGCGGGATCGATAAACTTTTAGGAATGCGCTCGATAAACGATGCGGAAATCGTTCCTCAGGAACGAAATAATGCGAACCGCGAGTCAGCAAACGGGCGTCAGCGATGTTAGGCCGTTGCGTACGAATCGACCATCGCGAACTTGCGACTTGTTCCAGATTCGGAAATGTAGAAATTAAGATTTCGAAATCACGATCACGCCAGGTGAGGATCTGGAGGCTATATAAACCCGTGATTACGACCACGCGGGGCTCATTGTGTATTGATATTTTGGCAGTTATTATTCTGTAGTCGCGGACAGGTTAATCTCTCGCGTTAGTCTCATTTAGGTATCGTGTATCGTATCTCCAGGAAAGTAAAGAGTTCGCGTAAGTGAGAACATACGCACTAAAGATAGAGTCACCGCGGAGTTACCTACGAAAGTCCGACGTTTATTATTCGCCAATTATTAGAGTCCCGTGTCGCGAGTGTACAACCAGACCAGATCCTCGTCACAGCCGAGCTCGGGACAACCTGACAACGCCGCCGATAGCATAAGATCAACGATTGGTATTGTTAAACCATTTTCAATTGTATAATTTTTATTCTTGTTTGTAAGTAATCCCAAACTCAGTTTTGTTTCATAATTATATTTGTTAATACTCAAACTTAGTGACAATTATTATAGAATCCCAAAATTCCTTCTTTTCCAATTAAATACAGATAAGGTGAGCTTTAGCTCTTTAATCGAAAACAAGAATCCCTAAAGAAAGTCCCAAACTAGTTGGGACGTAACATTACAATAACAGTTTCGACAGTTACGAAGATCAATCATGTCATATAGAAGAAATATACGATATATGGAAATTGTCGACAAATCACCGATTCGAGAGCAAGATTCGAGAATCGGAATCAGTTGTGGAACAGTGGTGCATAAAGTTAAAAACTGCACAACCGTCCGTAAGGGAGCACTTCCACACATCGAAGGACGATGAAATTCACCATGTTTGTTCTGGATATGTTAAGGATGAATGCCGAAAAGGTTCCGTTTCGAAAACTGCTCCCGAACTGAAGGGAGGGGGAGGGCAGAGGTAGGCGTGGTCCACCCCCAAGTTTAAGGGTTGGAACGTTGTCACGCTGCGTGGGTTACATGTCCTATAGTCCAGGACATCGGGCTGACACAGTTTTGATGCCTTTTTCCTGCGTAAATGGCAATAAAATACGAAAATATCGTTGTTTGGGGAAAACTCACCCCCAACTTCAAGCCCATCTGCAGGGTGAACGAGCAACCCCACGCCAACGCCGTTCATGGTATCGGATGCGCGAATGCTTTATTAACAGATACCCAAAAATTCAGATATTTTCAGTCACGCTTTCGTTGTCAAATCGGAGTAGATTTGAAAGAGTAATAAGTAGGCCGGACGGAGCCGGCGTTCAGAAGTAGAGCGAGGGCCTGCAGCTATACGTGGTCAGACCAGATCGGACTCCAATTTAACGTGGGCTGACCACGGCCCTCGCTGGGTTTTCCCCAAACAACGATATTTTCGTATTTTATTGCCATTTACGCAGGAAAAAGGCATCAAAACTGTGTCAGCCCGATGTCCTGGACTATAGGACATGTAATCCACGCAGCGTGACAACATTCCAACCCTTCAACTTGGGGGTGGACCACACCTACCTTTGCCCTCCCCCTCCTTTCAGTTCGGGAGCAGTTTTCAGAACGGGACCTTTTCGGCATTCATCCTTAACATATCGAGAACAAACATGGTGAATTTCATCGCCCTCCGATGGGTGGAAGTGCTCCCTTACGGACGGTTGTGCAGTTTTTAACTTTATGCATTGATATAATATTTATTCTAGATTTAGAAAAAAATATTTCTTTTTAAATATAAAATAAATATCTATTCAATATGTAGAACAGAATATTTTTTTCCGAATATTAAAATACATATTCATTTGATATTCGCAACAGAATATTTTTTCCCGTACATAAAATACATATTTATTTGATATTCAAAACAGAATATTTTTTCTCGTATATAAAATACATATTCATTTGATATTCAAAACAGAATATTTTTTCTCGTATATAAAATACATATTCATTTGATATTCACAACAGAATATTTTTTCACGAATATAAAATACATATTCATTTGATATTCGCAACCGAATATATGTTTGCACATGTAAAATAAATGTTTGTTCAATATGAAGAATACAATATTTTTTGTACATTTGAGATTTGATATGTACACTTAATATTCGAAACTATGTTACGCCGGAGGGTGGTGCCGCATCGAGGAGTAGTCATTTAAAATAATTAACACTTCTTTTATTAAAGGAACAACAACTCGAAACGTTTATTAACTTTAACAATAACTCATTTAATAAACACGTCTGTACGGCAGTAAAGGGTCGCACAGATTATTCTGACGTGACGTGACGTGGGTCTACGTCATACATGAGAAGTTGTCAGACGTTTGACGCCTGCTGCGTTGCTCATGAAACCACTATTTTGACGATCGTTGCACAGCACCGTTAGTTGGTTTTCGACATGCTGAGCTTTTCTCCTATCTCGTCCCAAACCTCCTTCCTCGAATGCTGATTCTGGTATACCCGATTCGTCGGATCATATAGCATGGGGTTAGCCCGAACATGTTCGACTAAAATCTCCTCCATTTTCATGAAGTCACTTTCACTAAAATAAAAGTATGTGCAACTTATGTCCGTATGAAAAATTTGACAACTTTGATAAAATAATGATAGTATATTCTTTGTAGGTGAATGTAGGAACAATTGTTCCGTTTGTATTTTTTTCAATTATTAAATAAAAAAAAATTGAAAAAATGCCCGACTTTGACATATCTCAAATATGTTTCTTCCGCGTAATTCCGTGGGCTGACGTCAGGCTACGTGGGCCCACGTCAGACATGAGAATTTGTCAGTAATAATGAATCCTTCGATAATTTTGAGTTTATGGCACTTCGGTTATTGAGGTCAAAACGGGTATTAGAGATTCTAAAAACCATTCAACGCTAAAGACTCGAAATACCTTAAATCTCAAAAATAACCTTTTCTCGACTGCAGACCAAACGTACCAACAAAATTTCAATGTTATGTTCCTTGCGACGGAACACTCTTTTTTTTTTTTGCAATGTCGAAGAGGTATCGCGGTAGGCGATGTTAACTACTTCAGACGTGTAGTTGTCCAGTTTGTCAACAACCAGCCTAGCCGTGCGAGATTTGTTTAACGTTTAATAACGATATTAAACATTTTTTTACAGTACAAATAAAGATCGTACACAACAATAATAATACTAATAATTTTTCTTATTAAAATTCCTTAAGATTAGATTTAATAATTTTATTTATTATTTCAATATGTTTAATCATTTCAAGTACAAGAAAAATTATGTTTTTGTATTTAATATACTGCATTTTATATCTAATCAAATGCATGAAAAGCTGACAATAATGCAATTTAAATAGAAATTATTTCATACTTTTCATTGCATTTTCTCATACTTTTATAAGCAATTATATCTAGAGCTGCTCATATAAATTTATACAAATTAACTAAAAATTATTTTATACTTTTTAGTGTAGTTTTTGTTTGTTAAATTAGTTTATCTCTTAAAAATGGAAAACAGGTTCATAGAAAACACCCGAGTCTTCTGACGCCTTCCAACGCTCACGAAAAATGTAGTAGTTTTGATGTGCTCCTGACGCGTCAGAACGCACATTTCGTCAAATAGCATCAGCCGACGTCACGTCAGAGTAATGTGAACGTTGCCATGCAAAACCCTATGTTAGATTTTCATATCACGCGTCTTATGACGCGGGATCACGTTACGTCAGAATAATCTGTGCGACGCTTAAGACTCGCGACGTTCTCCCTATTTGAAAGTTGCCGGTACACTTGGAAACCGGAACATTCCGATGATCCGCTTCCGCTCGCTCTTCGGAACACACTTCACAACGTCGCGGCAACTTCGCAATATTGCGGCATCTTCACGCCCGCCGCAACATTATATATATGTTTTTCCAAACTTTGCATAGATCTTTATGTAATATTCCGGAAAAACAGTTTTTCTTATATATGAAATGTATATTTGCTTAATGTTTAGAAAGGATATGATTTTTAAAAATGAATTCATATATGCCGATAAATACATCTTTTTCTTTAATGTTCAAGAACTTAGACGAATACAGCGATCGATTGAAATACTTTTCCAAGTTTCTTTCTATCACATCGTATAAGTCATTTAAATTTGAAGGCTTTTTTGTTTCAATTTCTTTATTCACGTCGTTCCAAAAGGTGCTCTATCGGATTTAAATCCGGCGACTGAGCAGGTCAACCATGACTCCTTTTTGTTCCTCTAACAACTTTATGTTCCTCCAAGAACCGTTTTGTTTTTCGCGACGTGTGTTTTGTATCGTTATCAGCCTGAATCCGTCTGATCCGAAGCGATTAAACTTAGACTCGTCAGTAAAAATTCCTTTCGCCCATTTTTCTCTTGTCCAGAGAAGATGTTTTTTAGGAAACGCTAGTCTTGCCTTACGGTTCTTTCGATTAAGAAATGGTTTTTTTACGGGCGATGCGTCCTCTTAGTTCAAATTCATTCAGACGGCGTGTGAACACTAATTTTTGTGTCCATTTGTGTGGAAATTTCACGATGAATATCAACCTCAGTCTTAAATTGGTCCGCTTCTGAAAGACGGTGTATCATTCGATCCAATCGTGGTGTTGTTTTTCGTGGTCTTTCATTGCGTATTTTATTCTAATTGCACTTTACACATGGTTTTACTACTTGTACTTTATAATCACACGAACTTACCAAATTATGCGCCAAAAATAAGAAACTCAGTTTTCCCTATTTAGCTGCTCGCCAAGAATGTTCTTATATCAAGTCTACTATTTTTTTTGTATTAATTAAACGGAATTAGTAATTAAAACTATACATCATTGTAAATCTTAGGAAATGTACTTTTGAAGTATGGAAAGACTAAAGGTGAAATACCAATCAGGACTGCAGAACAGCGTCTTATATGTTGACAAAATATTTTCCCTATTTATATGCTCGCCACTGTAGAAAATGTAGTTGATACCAATCAACTCGAGAGAATAACTGAGAAGCCGAATCGTGGCTGCAGTACAGCAAATATCTCGAGAGCAATGTCAAGCTGCAACTCCAGCAGTAACTAGTAGATGTAATGCATGCATTGCAACAAGAAGTCATCATTTAGAACAGTGTCCCCATTAAATAAATATATGTAAATAAATGAGAGGAAAGACAAACTTTTTTGATTCTTCTTCACGATATTCTTCAAAACGGAGCAAAAACAAGCAATCTCTAAATGACTTTTTTTCTTAGTTTATCGGTGCCCTACGTACTCCTAAAGTTTTGACACTTAAATTAGGAACACCCTGTATATAGTATTCTTCTAGCTTCTCAACAAAAA
Organism: Hylaeus anthracinus; assembly: GCF_026225885.1. Lineage (NCBI taxonomy): Eukaryota > Metazoa > Arthropoda > Insecta > Hymenoptera > Colletidae > Hylaeus > Hylaeus anthracinus. The sequence goes on along the minus strand of NW_026534329.1, from coordinate 9,338,747 downwards.
AATTCAAATCATTTAGACCAATTTCAAAACAGGGAATTGTGTTTTAAAAGGTGTCCGAATATTAATATGAGACTCTATATAAGCCTAAAATATAAATCATTTGAACGAAGACGTCCATAGGTAAGTGAGGAAGCAAGTTGCGTTGTAGTAGGTAAGTCGTGAGATAGAATCCCACCGGAGGTACCAAAAATTAAAAGAACTTGTTCATCGTTTTCATTGAATCCAATCACCAGAAATCTACCAACAAATGAAACAAAATATAAAGTTTATTTAAATTTTTTTTTAAATCTCAATTTTTAAAATTTATTCAATATTGTCCAAATATTCGATACTTATCTTCTAAACATAAATTTCACATTATCCGAATATCTTTTAAACGTTTCTTTTATATTCCATGAATATTTTGGTTTATATTTCCAAATATGTATGGAATATTGAACTCACATCTCTTAGATCTTGTTTCTATATTCTCTAAATGCGTTTTAAATATTTCATGTACATTCTAAGCATATTTAATTCATGTTCATTTAATATTTGTTTTATATTTGGTCTATATGTATACAATATTCAGAAAAATATTTTTTTCATCTTAAACAGTGTGGTTAAAAAAATATTTTCCTAATATTTAAAAAAAATATTTTCCTAATATTT